>NC_057810.1:177736096-177946544 GCF_018294505.1 Triticum aestivum | reverse complement strand
TTGAAGTATGTCTAGAGGGGGGGTGATTAGACTACTTGACCAATAAAAACTTAACCTTTTCCCAATTTTAGAGTTTGGCAGATTTTAGCTACTTTAGGACAAGTCAAGCAATCATCACACTATTCAAGCAAGCATGCAAAGAGTATATAGGCAGCGGAAATTAAAGCATGCAACTTGCAAGAAAGTAAAGGGAAGGGTTTGGAGGATTCAAACGCAATTGGAGACACGAATGTTTTTGGCGTGGTTCCGATAGGTGGTGCTATCGTACATCCACGTTGATGGAGACTTCAACCCACGAAGGGTAACGGTTGCGCGAGTCCACGGAGGGCTCCACCCACGAAGGGTCCACGAAGAAGCAACCTTGTCTATCCCACCATGGCCGTCGCCCACGAAATACTTGCCTCACTAGCGGTAGATCTTCACGAAGTAGGCGATCTCCTTGCCCTTAAAAACTCCTTGGTTCAACTCCACAATCTTGTCGGAGGCTCCCAAGTGACACCTAGCCAATCTAGGAGACACCACTCTCCAAGAAGTAACAAATGGTGCGTTGATGATGAACTCCTTGCTATTGTGCTTCAAATGATAGTCTCAGAATAGCATTAGCTCAATGAGCTATATGTTGTTATGAATTACCAAAACCACCTAGGGATAGTTGCACTTTCAATCTCCCCCTTTTTGGTAATTGATGACAACATATAGATCAAAGCTTCGACAAATGATAATAAGATTGAACAACATCGTCGCTTTGAGAAGTATGTGATAAGCAAGAGCTCCCCCTAAATTTGTGCATAGTTTAAGATTTGCTTTGGACTGCAAATGCACAATGAATTAGGCTCATGGGTTACTCTTCCATGTCACATACATCTTGGTGGAGCGCTCAAAATAATAAACATTGAATACATGCACTCATCACCAAGCAAAGTGAATGATCACATAAGATAGATAGGATAGTATCATCAAACATGCATAAGTGTAGCTTATGATCAAACACATGATCATCAATGTCTCACAAGCATAATATCTTAAGCAATCAAAAGCAAAAAGTTTTAAACCACCAAATAAAGAAAGAGAGAACAAAAGCAACACTCTCTCTCTCTCGAAGCCTATGATCTATACATTTTTCTCCCCCTTTGGAAACAAGTTACCAAAAAGTTCATAGAAAATGCATAGTGCTAGATCGACTCTCAGGCTTGATCTTCAGGAGGTGGTGTCCGGATAACTCCAAGAACGAAGGCTTCAGTTGAAGTAGAGGGTGCTGGAGTTGATGCTGGAGCTGGTTGCACTGGAGCTGAAGGGGCAGTAGCTGGTGCTGAAGATGTTGCTCTAGTGTCTGTCACAGGCACTGCAACTGACCTCTGGGCTCTAGGCACTCTGGCAAACACATTTGTGGTAGTCTTGCCCTGCCTCTCCTGCATATCATCCTGCAGCTGCTCCACAACTGACTATATCTCAGTTACTTTGACATCAAGGTCATGGAATTTGAGTTCCATGATTCTCTTCAAGCTCTCCTGATTCTGAGTTAGGGTGGCCAGTCCCTTCTCAATCCTCAGTGTTGATGCTATCAAGTAACCAAGCTTCTCCTGCTTGTTCTTCAAGAAATATTCAGATGCCTCCTCTTGAGTTGGCATCCTGACAGCCTTCTCCTTCTTTGCCTTCTCCTTCTTCTCTTGAGCTTGAACTAATTGTGGATCATTCTTGTTCATGACAACCTCATTGTCCTCAAAGTCTGGATAAAGTGGAAAGTGTTCCTTATCCAACTGATATTTCTCTGTGCCCATCTTTGAGTTGATCAATTCCTGAATCTGAGGTGCATATCCACAGCTCCTCTTCCGATCTGCTGTAGTCCTCTTAATGGTTTCAATCATCAGGCTCATGACTTTAAACTTTTGTGGCACATCAAACACATGCAACATGTTGATGGCATGCCCTTTGATCATGTTATGGTCACCAGACTTGGGCAACAAAGTGTGCCTCAGAATCCAATTGATTGTTGGCAGCCCTGACAGCAGAAAGTGAACTGATCCAAACTTGTGAGTCTCAACTGCCTTGTCTGGGATCTCCTTGTACATGTGAGCCATGGAATTGTGACCCATCTTCTTCTTTGCATAGATATCCAGGTCATCCTCATTTTCCTTTGGGGCATTGATCAGACTTTCCCATTCTTCAACAGTGGATTGGTACCTTGTACCTTCAGACATCCAAACAATTCTTCCATCTGGGTAAAAGTGTGCTGTGGAGTAGAATTGCATGATAAGTTCATCATTCCAGTGGGTGAACTTTTGTCCAACAAAATCAGCAACTCCACAAGCAACAAAGCTGTCTTGCACTCCAGGATAGTGCTCTTCATTGTCCTTGATGTAGGTCCAGTCGACCCACCTCATGTCACAAACTATGGGCTTCTTATCCAACAGAATTGTCTCATAGAAGTCCTGCTGTTCGTTTGTATGGAACCTGTAGTCAACAGCAGTCCTTCTCCTTGAAGCATATGGATCTTACATCCTCCACAGTCTCAGCCCTGAATCCTTTCTGATCCTCATGTCCTCAGCCACAGGATGGGCATCATTGTGGTCTGGTATCTTGGGCTTGAGCTTTCTTAGGACTTGAACTTCTTCATCTTCTTCTTCAGCAACATTTGGCACTGGGGCCTTGTTCTTCTCAGCAGCTGGAATACTCCTGGTATTCCTCTTTGGTACAACCTTGGCCTTGGAGGCAGCTTTGGGTGCTTCCTTGGGCTTAGATGTTGCAGCCCCTGATCTGATTGCATCACCCATAAGCTTAGGTGCCTTAGGTGCTGGTGCAGCAACCTCTTCCTCTTCTTCAAAATCTCTTCTCATAGAGGGATTTCCAAGAACCTGGGAAGTTGTGGTTCTTGCTCTCTTCTTCTTCTTGTCCTGAGCACCTTCATCCTCTGATTCAATTGTGAACTTCATAGTCTCACCAGTGGGGACTTTCTTGGGTTTGGAAGAAGTGAGTTTCTTCTCAGGTGCCTCTTTGGGTTCAGTCTGTGCTGGCACTTGAGTGGACTTTCTGGCCTTGGGCATTGGTGTCCTCTTGGCAGGAACTTTCCTTTTCAGACCAGGCTTTGTGCTATGTGCAGAGCCATATTCCTTCTTGAGCACTACTTTCTTGGAAGTAGCCTCATCTTCTTCAGCTTTATAGTCCTCATCCTCCGAGTATGAAGTTCTTTTCCTCCTTTGCCTGGTAGCAGCCTTTGGCAAGTTGCTAGGAGTGCTTCTGCTCCCTTCATCAGTAGAGCTTGAGGGACTAGTGCCCGTGCTCATGTCAATCTGCTCTTCAGATCTGTTCTGACTGTCACTCTGGTCTGACATGCTGCAAATGCTGACTGCTGACCCTGTGAAGAGTTATAGATGAGATAGAAAGGATGAGCATCACAAAATGCAGAGATTTTTGCAAAAGAATGATTCAAAAATTCAGTTTTAGTTTTCCACAGAAAGCATTTTGGATCAACCGATTTTCAAACTCGGTGATACCGAAGCAGTTTTGGAACCTAAACTGATGATCTCGGTTAGACCGAGTCATAGTTCGGTGGCACCGAGACTGCTAGGGTTTCACAAAATCCTAAAATCGGTCGCACCGATTAGTAATTCTCGGTCAGACCGAGAGTCACTAGTGCAATGGCATAAGCCAAATTGGCGAGACCGAGTTTTTTAACTCGGTGGGTCCGAGATAGTTTCGGCGGAAACCTAACCCTAAAAATTTGAATCTCATCTACTCTACGGACTACTTTGGCTGGATAGGAGTGTTTCAATCGTGGCAAGATTCAATAAGAATACAATGTGCTAGGAATCAGACATGGATAGCACAAATATCGAGTCCATACCCTAGCTCGGCGGTGGACTTACTATGGCGGCAACGGCGGGGGCAAAATCCATTGACGGCGGCGGAGACCAGCGACAGGAGGCTGCTGGCGACGAGGAGACAATTCGGAGACCTTCGATGGCAGAGCGAGCTATTGCGCGGGCGAAGGAGTTTCGGAGAAATTTCCAAAATTTTGCCCGTGACTATATATAGCCCGACCCTGTCGGTGTGACCGAGTGGAACAACTCGGTGGCACCGAGATGCATAACTGTGTACAGTTACAGCAAATCGGTGTGACCGAAAAGTTCAAATCGGTTGCACCGAGATTGAAAACTCAGATCAACTTAATGATCTCGGTAGGACCGAATGGAGGAATCGGTCAGACCGAGAGTCATAAAGAGGTTTTGGAAGTTTAAGTCTATGACGAATCGGGGACTCCAAGTGCTCCTCACACAGAGTGGTTCGAATCTGACTTGATCAAATTTTGTGATGTAGCATGAACAGAGTTTGAGATGAGAAAAGCATAGATAGCTAAAGAAGGTTCTTAGGCATTCTTGTCCATCCACTTGGCAAAAAGAAAAGAAACCAAACAATCAAAACAACAAGTGGATGTCCTTGAATGAGTAAAATATGCACCAATATGCTCACACAATAAGATTGCAAATGAAATATGTGGCAAAGCATGCACAACCAATTCTAGCATCTATCAAACAATTGACGATGACTAGGTCATCTATATATGAGTATATTGACTTAGGAGTCAAATGAGAACATTTGATCATAGGTCATACTCATCGTTTAAGCTCAAGTGGGGTTACCACTTTTACATAATGCATTGATATGTTCACACCATTAGAGTTGCTTTGACTCAGTTCTTAGAGTTAAGCTCCCCTTAGATGTGAGATCCCCCCTTAGAGGGATGAACTAACCTTGGGTTTTGTCGATGATGACTTCATGTAGGTGTTGAAGATGTGGATGCTCAATGTTGATGTAGATCATTTGGAGCAATCCTTTGGAGTGAGTTGCACTTTCAACTTACCTACATGGGTTAGTCCCACAAGGAACAAACAAGAATATCCATAGACATAGAGTGATGCACACACAAGATGATATCCATGAAATCATTAGGTTGCCTTGTCCCTTGCCTTACCAACATGAGGGTTTGTGACTCCTTGAACTAGTGCAAGATGTGGAAGTTGATTGCACTTGTTCTTGCCATAATGATATGAGTGAAGAATGTTGGCGGAGTCACCCTCAAGAACTCTCTAGTTCTTCTTCTTCGGGATCCACATCATCTTGATGGGAATCCTTGGAGTTGTAGTTGTACTTGATGAAGTAGAACTTGATGTAGTCTTGGGAACCCACTTGAACGAGGCTTTAGGTGCTTCTTCAAATGCATCAATCTCTTCTTGAAGCTTGTCCTTGCCTTTGTTCTTGTGGTCTTGTGGTGGAAGATCATCTTGAGCTTGTGTTCCCTTGAAGGAAGTAGGGTCATACTTCTCTTGTTGAGGGACAAACTTCATCTTGGGGTATTGATCTTCTTCCCACTCAACTCCATTGGCATTGAACTTTCGTTCAAAACCAACACCTTGATTCTTCCGGTGCCTTCCTTGCTTGCGTACAATTTCCTCGAATTGCTTACTCCCGGCAAGGCTCTTGTAAACACCTTTCTCTATAATTCCCTTCAATAAGCTATTTTCTTGCTCAAGTGTAACTTGGCTAAGAGAATCATTAGTGGAATCAAGAGAACTACTAGAAGCAACAATATTGGATTTGACATTATTATTGTTACTACTAGAGGAAGTATCTTTCTTGTACTTGTTACTAGACTTGACTTGAGGCATGTAAGTAGATAAGAGTAAACGCTTGGCAATGTAAGAAGAACTTTTCTCGCGGAGATCATCATTGATTGCTTTTAAGAACTCATGATCTTGTTCAAGATTGAGCTTTTCAAAGCGTAACTTCTCATGAGCCCTTAAAAGTTCTTGATGATCTTCGAAGATAGTTTCATGAGCCAACTTAAGAGTGTTTAGTTCTTTAGTTAGAAGCTCAATCTTCTCCTTATCATTGTCATTTGTTTTATCTTGATTAGCATGATTAATTGACGTTTCATCATAGTATTCATCACTAGAGTTGTCAATAAGTAAATCATCATCCACAAGCAAGTCATCTTCATCACTATTGAAATCAACATACTCAGGATGTGTTACCTTTGGACCTTTGGCCATGAAGCATCTTCCAATTCCTTCATTTGGTGAATCAAATATGTCGTAGGAGTTGGTTGACACAAGTGCTAGACCGGCAACACCTTCATCTTGAGTATATTCGGAGTCGGAGTGATAGCTTCTCTCGGAGTGATTGTCGGAGTCGGAGTCGGATACCCATTCACCAACATGAGCTTGATGTCTTCATTTTGTGTAGCTCCTTGATGACTTGTCCTTCCTTTCCGAATCCTTGCTTCTCCATGAGGGTCTTCGTTCATAATGATCATCTCTACTCCTCCTCTCTCTTGGTGGTGATTCTTCTCTTTTGCTTCTTCTTCTTGGAGAATCTTCTCTTCTTTTGTAGGGTGCCGTACACTCATTGGAATAATGTCTGGGTCTCCCACAATTGTAGCAATTGCGCTCTCGACTAGAAGATCTTTTGTCATTGTAAGACCTTGACTTGGAGCTTCTTTCTTTGCTTCTACTCTTGTAGAATTTGTTGAAGTTCTTCACCATTAAGCTCAATTCTTCATTGAAAGTTTGTTTCTCACTTGATGATGTGGGGGCTTCACTTGAGGCTTTGTAAGCACCACTTGACTTGTTGTGAAGTTCCTCCTTATCCTTGAGTGACATCTCATGAGCAACAATTCTTCCAATGACTCCTGTTGGCTTGAGATCTTTGTAGTTTGGCATCATTTGGATCAATGTGCACACGGTATCATACTTTCCATCCAATGCTCTTAGGATCTTCTTGATGATGAATTTGTCGGTCATCTCTTCACTCCCTAAGCCGACAATCTTATTTGTGATAAGAGCAAGCCTAGAGTACATTTCAGCAACACCTTCACCATCCTTCATTTTGAACTTGTCAAGCTGACTTTGGAGCACATCCAACTTGGATTCCTTGATGGACTCGGTACCTTCATGCATATCAATCAAAGTATCCCAAATTTCCTTTGCATTCTCAAGATGGCTGATTTTTTTGAATTCTTCGAGGCACAATCCATTGAAGATGATATCACAAGCTTGAGCATTGTATTGCAGCATCTTCAATTCTTCCGCATTAGCTTCACGGTTCGGTTCTCTCCCATCAAAGAATTCACCTTGCAAGCCAATAAAAATAATTGCCCAAACAGTGGGGTTATGTCCAAGAATATGCATTTTCATCTTATGCTTCCAACTAGCAAAATTAGTACCATCAAAGTAAGGACCTCTACGGTGATAATTTCCCTTGCTAGACGCCATACTCTCCTAGGTTGTGAAACCAAGGCTATGGCCACTGTCAGTGTGAAAACCGGCGGATCTCGGGTAGGGGGTCCCGAACTGTGCGTCTAGGCGGATGGTAACAGGAGACAAGGGACACGATGTTTTACCCAGGTTTGGGCCCTCTTGATGGAGGTAAAACCCTACGTCCTGCTTGATTGATATTGATATTGTGGATGTTTACAAGAGTGGATCTACCACGAGATCAAGGAGGCCAAACCCTAGAAGCTAGCCTATGGTATGATTGTAATGGTTGTTGTTTCTTTTGTCCTACGGACTAGAGCCATCCGGTTTATATAGACACCGAAGAGGGCTAGGGTTACATAGAGTCGGTTACAATGGTAGGAGATCTACATATCTGTATCACCAAGCTTGCCTTCCACACCAAGGAAAGTCCCATCCGGACACGGGACGAAGTCTTCAATCTTGTATCTTCATAGTCTTGGAGTCCGGTCGATGATGATAGTCCGGCCGGTGATAGTTCGGCTGATGATGGTAGTCCGGCTATCTGGACACCCCCTAATCCAGGACTCCCTCAGTAGCCCCTGAACCAGGCTTCAATGACGATAAGTCCGGCGCGTATATTGCTTGGCATTGCAAGGCGGGTTCCTCCTTCGAATGATAGAAGATTGTGAACACCAGGATAGTGTCCGGCTCTGCAAAATAAATTCCACATTCCACCGTAGAGAGAATAATATATACACAATTTCAATCTGCTGACGTTTTTTGCGGCATGACGTCACACCACTACCAAGCCATTACTTGAATCGTTTTTTACTCTACCACCTCAGCGCGTTTAGCGAAGCGGTTTCCTTGGCACGTCTTGTTGAAGCAGAGATCGTGTTCCCCCTTAATCCGGGATTCTCATCAATACGGACATGGGCAACCCAACCGCGCCATTGATGGTGACGCTTGGGGGATAAGCGAGTTTTACCAGGCCGGTGGGGGACGCATAGACTTCGCCCGCCCATATAAGGGATAAGGATTTACCTTTTCACCTACGCCTTCTTCCTTCTTTGCTTATCCATCTCCGTGCACTCGAGCTCCAGCGCCCAAGCCCGCACATCTCGTCTCAACCTTCCCCAGTTATGTCCGGAGCGGGAGGCAAGTGGATGACCTCCTCCGTTACGGAGGAGCACATCGAAAGACTGCGCAGCGCCGGCTACCTGTCCGGCGACATCGCGCACCGGCTGCCCGATGAGGGGCAGCTCATCCCCACCCCCAGGCCCCATGAGAGGGTCGTTTTTCTTCCCCACTTCCTCCGAGGACTGGGTTTTCCACTTCACCCCTTTGTCCGGGGGCTCATGTTCTACTACGGCCTGGATTTCCATGATCTAGCGCCGAACTTCATCCTCAACATCTCGGCGTTTATCATCATGTGCGAGGCCTTCCTCTGCATCCAGCCCCACTTCGGCTTGTGGCTCAAGACCTTCAATGTCAAGCCGAAGGTAGTGAAGGGCACTCAAGCGGAGTGCGGAGGCGCCATGTTGGGCAAGATGCCCAATGTCCTTTGGTTCGAAGGGGCCTTCGTGGAATCCGTCAAGGGGTGGCAATCAGGGTGGTTCTATATCACCGAGCCGCGCGACCCCAAGTGGGCGGCAGCCCCCGAGTTCAGATCTGGTATCCCCACGCAACTCACCTCCTGGAAAGAGAAGGGCTTGCTGTGGGGTAGTTCGGAGGAGCTGACGGGACTCGAAGCCTGTATCCAGAAGCTGGTGAAGAAGCTCAGGCTGGTTAACGTGGTCCAAGTCATGCTCGTCCGCCGGATTCTCCCATGCCAAGAGCGGGCATTCAATTTGTGGGAGTTCAATCCGGAACAGCACCAGGCGCTGAGCGGGCTCTTCGACACGACGTACGAAGGCGCCTGGAGGGTGCTGTTTAAGGGCGCCGAAGCCCCCGCATCCGCGACTGAAGATCGCGGATTTCGCTTGCAGCGCAAAGCCGACGAGGTAAGTGATTCTACCCCTTTACGGGACACTTGCTTTTCATAGTTTGACTCTATGCGGGTTTTAATTTCCCCTTTTCCTTTGACAGGACTGGATGAGGAAGGCGGAGCAGATTATCTGCCCGGCTCCCATGCCAGAAAACCCAGTAGACGCCCGTCTAGCGAGGCTGCTGGTTCCGGCACCGCATGTGGTGCCGGAGAAGAAGGCCAAGAAGGAGGCCACGGGTACTCGAAAGAGTTCCCGTTTTCAGGTGTCCGACAACTCCGGGGCGGACTCCTCTCCCGAAAACGAGGAGGAGAAAGAGGACTCTCTCCCAGAGGAGGGAGAGAGGAAAAGGAAGGCTTCCCCAACAGGGGAGGCCGAAGGGTCCAAGAGGGGAAGGACTATTCCCCCGGACAGCTCCACCAACATCAACGTTGGCGAGGAAAAATGGCCTTCAAGGGCCAGGCCTCCGGCGAGATCGTAAGTATCCGGATTCCTGAATGATTTATAATTTCTTTTTCTGTGTCACATAGTGTCATTCTGATGCCGCATGCTGCCTGTAGTCCGGCCAATGATGATCTCCCCGCTTCATCGAGCGGGTCGTTGGCTCCGTCGGATGTAGACTCCACCCCGACCGCCTCCACCCCTTGCAACACCGAGGACGCCGAGGTGGGATCCCAAGAAGGGACCCATCAGGGGGAGGCTCCGGAGGCGCCACAAGGCGGCCTCCCGGACTCTGCGCCGGACTCCATATCAGAACCCGCAGTGGTTCCGGAGTCCGGCCGGCGGCCCCTTCGCAAGAAGGGCAAGACCGTGACGCCGGCGGCTTCTGTCCAACCGGAGGCGCCGGACAATTTGTTGGAGGCGCTCCAGAGCGCTTCCATCGAGGAAGAACACCGCACTATTATGAGTGCGGTGATTCAGAAGGTACAGCTCGCCAAGAGCGGGCTGACCGAAGCCTGCAGTAGGCTTCTATCAGGCTTTGAGGTAAGAAGTTAAAATTATGTAATGTAATACCGCATAGATAGTAGCCCCTGATGCTCGGTTCGGTGTTCAAAAAGAAAAGCCGGACTGAGGATCTAAAAAAGATATACGCAGGGTTGCTAAAAAATTATGTCAATATGGGTTGCAGGCTGTGCTGCTGACCTCTGCCGCACTGACTGCGGAGGTCGATGCTGTGAAGCAGGAGCTCGAGCGGTCCGAGCAAGAGCTCGGCCACGCCAAGAAGCAGCTCCAGGACAAAGAAGGTGAGTAACACCACTTTGAACTTGTACCTTACAGAAAAGGATTTAGGTTGCAACAAAAAATAACAAGGATAACATGGGTACTGCAGGGGCCACGAACGAGGTGGCAACCCTGAAGGAAGCCGTGTCCGCGGCCGAACGCAGTGCGGCCGCGGAACGGACAGAGCGAGAAAAGCAGGAGGCGCAGGTGGCGGCGGTTCGGCAAGAGCTCCAGGCTCTCATGGAAAAGCATGAGAGTTTGGAGCGCGACTCAAAGACTCGAGAGTCCGAGCTTGCCTCGGCTCTCGAAAGTGCCAAAGCTGCCAAGGCCGAGGCCCATAAGGCCCTTCAGGAGGTGGAAGATGTGAAGAAAATAGCGATGGGTAAGGCATTTTTCATGCAAAGCAAGCATGTTAATGTAAACTACCTGACACTTACCCGGATTCAGAGCTCTCCAGGGGCGTTTGCAGATTTTCCTCGCAGTGCATCCGATGCCGCCGCATTCTATCATGGTGAGGAGGGAAGCTCAACGGAGAAGGTCTTCTGGTCTCAGTATGCTGAGGCCGGCCATCCGGTGCCCCCTAGCGACCAGCTGAAGCAACTGGTCGAACTCCACAAGGTAGCTGAGTAGGCCATGAAGGGCCTCATAGTCCGGCTGTGGCCTGGAGAGGCCATGCCTGGAAGCTACTTCGACCTCGTGCCCCTGGGTGGAGGTCATCAAGCGCTCCGCCTGTATTGAAGGTGCTCGTCGGGCCCTTGCCCGCGCAAAGGTGCATTGGAGCAAGTTGGATGCGGAGAAGCTAATCACTGACGCGCCACCAACGGGCAAGGAATATCGTACGCCCAAAATGTACTATAAGACTGTCCTGAAGGGTACCCGCAAGATTGCGGATGAGTGCCCTCGAGATGTAATTATTGAGTAAACTCGCTATGTAGTATCCTGTGCGCTGAAAACTTTGTTCATATGCGCTAAGCAACGCTTGTTGAATTTAAAATATTACCTTCTGTGCGGCCGTTTGTTAAATCTGAGAGATGGCAAGTCGTCGGCTTCAGCCCCCATGCCGCGAGTGCTGGGGTGTTTGGGATAAACTTGAGCACTCTTGTTCCCATTGTTGGGTCCATCTAGGGAGGCGCTCAACACAAGGAACAAGGCAACCGGACTTATAATGCTTGAACACTCTCACTTAGCCATAGAATTCTATAATTTTAAATTTCGGCGAAGCCCCTAGTATTCGGAAGACCGAATTCGGGGCGCTATCCACGCCTTTCGTCGGACATTATCTGGAACTTTGCTCGAAGCGGCGTAGATCTTTAAGGACCCGAAAAAACCTCTCGAACAGCGACCAGTCTCTCGCCTTATCATGACGGTCAGTTTTAGCTTTCTCCACTGAGGCGTTAACCCGGCTCAACCGGGGCGCAATCGCAGTGGTTCTCCCAGTGCTACCTTAGCCGATAGAATGGAAACGTAAGGTGCCAAACATGGGAGCCGGGCAAACCCAACTATTGACCCAAGACATGATTCGGAGCCGATTCATATAATGCTATAAGTTCGGGGTGCCGCACTTGTGAAAGTGTTCGGACTTTATCACACCATAATGCGGGGAACATAAGCCCCTGGTGTATTGGGCCGTACCAAAATATACGGATGCAACATGTCGTAAATGAACATATATATATATAGAAAGTAATGCAATTATGGGCAAAAAATGCTGCATTTTATTCAAGAAGGTCTGCTATGAGTGCGAAATGATACAAATAGTGCGGAAAGCAAGGGATTGGACGAATTAAAGGCGTCTCCCTCCAGGGGTAGGCCGCGGAATGGTGTATTTAACAAATTTAATGCTCGTAATGGAGACCACCTGAGTGTTCGTCGCGGCCTTTGTCTCTCCCTGGATGTTGTATCATGAGTTCGGCAGGTTCACCGCCGGACGGAGTCCTGTAAAAAAGGAGAAAAATAAAAGATAAAAAGAGCGACACACTTGGGAGCCCTTGGTGTGGTCGAACCGCACTCTGGGTTTGTTGTGGTCGTGCCCCTTCCCCTAGACCCATGGTATCTCCAGGGCGTAATTATGTACGCGGAGAGTTTGTCTTGCAATTGTGCGAGGGCTGGGGTTGGGGCCGCATTGCTACGCGTGCTCGGAATGTGCCAGGTGGTCTTGGTTGATGTTGCTCCGGGCGCGGTTGGCCGTGTCCAGCCGTTTAATGGCCGGACTCGAAAATTGCCTTAAAAGACTGCTCTGTACTTCTGCCGCGAGAGCCGCTGTATGTTCCTCCGTTCGGAGGGAGCGTTCCGTGTTTCCATTGACCGTGATGACTCCACGAGGGCCTGGCATCTTGAGCTTAAGGTATGCATAATGCGGCACCGTGTTGAATTTTGCGAACGCGGTTCGTCCGAGCAGAGCATAATAGCCACTGCGGAACGGGACTATATCGAAGATTAACTCCTCGCTTCGGAAATTATCTGGGGATCCGAAGACCACTTCCAGTGTGACTGAGCCTGTACAACTGGCCTCGACACCTGGTATGACGCCTTTGAAGGTTGTCTTTGTAGGTTTAATCCTTGAAGGGTCTATTCCCATCTTGCACACTGTATCCTGATAAAGCAGGTTCAGGCTACTGCCGCCGTCCATCAGGAATCTCGTGAGGTGAAATCCATCGACGATTGGGTCTAAAACCAATGCGGTGAATCCGCCATGGCGAATACTGGTCGGATGGTCTCTTCGATCGAAAGTGATCAGGCAAGAGGACCATGGGTTGAATTTTGGGGTGACTGGCTCCATCGCGTATACGTCCCTTAGTGCACGCTTCCGCTCCTTCTTGGGGATATGCGTTGCGTATATCATGTTTACCGTCCGAACTTGAGGGGGGAATCCCTTTTGTCCTCTGTTGTTCGGCGGTCGGGTCTCTTCCTCGTCATCGCTGTGTAGCCCCTTGTCATTGTATTCAGCGATTAATTTGCCTGCCTGCTTGAATACCCAACAATCTCTGTTGGTGTGGTTAGCTGGCTTTTCGGGGGTTCCATGTATTTGACAGGAGCGGTCGAGTATTCGGTCCAAATTGGACGGGCCCGGAGTGGTTCTCTTGAATGGCTTCTTCCGTTGATCGGGCTTGGAGCCTTGGAATCCGGCGTTGACTGCCGTATCCTCATTGCTGTCGCCGTTAATGCGGCGTTTGTTTTTGTTTTGACGCGACCTGCCATTGCGGTCCTTGGTATCCGGACTGCCAGCGTGTTTGCTGAGGTTGTTGCTGCGAGCTAGCCAGCTATCCTCTCCCGCACAGAAGCGGGTCATGAGTGATGTGAGGGCTGCCATGGATTTCGGCTTTTCCTGTCCTAGGTGCCGGACCAGCCACTCGTCGCGGATGTTATGTTTGAAGGCAGCGAGGGCCTCTGCATCCGGACAATCGACGATTTGATTTTTCTTTGTTAAGAACCGTGTCCAGAATTGCCTGGCCGATTCGTCTGGCTGCTGGATTATGTGGCTTAGGTCATCTGCGTCCGGTGGTCGCACATACGTGCCCTGGAAGTTGTCGAGGAATGCGGCTTCCAGGTCTTCCCAACATCCAATTGACTCTGCCGGCAGGCTGTTAAGCCAATGCCGAGCTGGTCCTTTAAGCTTGAGCGGGAGATATTTGATGGCGTGAAGATCGTCGCCGCGGGCCATATGTATATGGAGGAGATAATCCTCAATCCAAACCGCGGGGTCTGTTGTGCCATCGTAGGATTCGATATTAACGGGTTTAAACCCTTCAGGGATTTGATGATCCATTACTTCATCAGTGAAGCATAGTGGGTGTGCGGCGCCTCTGTATTGCGCAATGTCGCGACGTAGCTCAAGAGAGCGTTGTCTGCTATGTTCGGCCCGGCCGGAGTAGTTGTATCTGGCGCGACGGTATTCGTTGTGGGTCTTGGGGCTCCCACGTGATCCATAGATAGATCTGGATTGTCTTGCCTTGTCCTCCAATATGTCCCGCAAGTCCGGCGCGTTCCCTCGTGGCTTCGCGCTTTTTGAGCGGTGCCGGGGTACGGTTTTGGTGGAGGGCTTACATGCCCCTCTGTCCCGGCCACGAGGTGGTCGGTCTATCATATTGTGCACTGGTGATGCCAGTTTGTATGCTTCCTCCTCTAGTCGGGGGAGCAACTTGCGTTTTGGGTAGCTTTTGGAGGGGCGTTCGAGGTCATACTCTTCGGCCGCGAGGACCTCGGTCCATCTGTCGGCCAGCAGGTCTTGATCAGCTTGAAGCTATTGCTGCTTTTTCTTTAGACTATTTGCTGTGGCCATTAGCCTGCGTCTGAAACGCTCTTGTTCGACGGGATCCTCAGGCACGACGAATTCGTCATCGTCGAGGCTTGCCTCGTCTCCGGAGGGAGGTATGTAATTATCATCCTCGACCTCTTCGTCTGCCGTCCTCTCGTGAGGGCTTGCTTCTGCCTCCTCCTATGCTGAATCTTGCTGGAGGGGGTTATCTTCGGCACTTTCTGGGGTGTTATTATCTCCTGTGCCGGAATCTCCATTCTTGCTGTGGCGGGATTTAGAGCGGTGCCGCTGACGTCGGCGCTTGGGCTGTTTCTTTAAGGAATCTGCCTCCGCTGCTTCTTCGCCGTCCCCATCTTTTGGGGTGTCCACCATGTATATGTCGTATGACGAGGTGGTTTTCCAGTGTCCTGTAGGCGCTGGCTCTTGATAGTCTCCTGCATCGTCGTCCATACCGTCGATGTCTTTGGAGTCATAGTCGAGTACGTCGGTTAGATCGTTGACGGTGGCTACGTAGTGGGTGGTGGGTGGGGTCCGAATTTCTTCGTTGTCCGCGTCCCAACCATCCTGGCCGTAGTTCGGCCAGGGCTCTCCGAATAGCGAGAGATGCTTCAGCGAATTTAAGATATCGCCGAAGGGTGAGTGCTGAAAGATGTCCGCAGTGGTGAATTCCATGATCGGCGCCCAATCGGATTCGACTGGCAGGGGCGCAGGAGGTTCGGAGTCCGGCAGGGAGTCCGGCACCTCGGAGTCATGAGCTTTATGCGGGTCAAGGTAAGTGTTCGGCTCCATCACCGTAGAAGTTGCAGCTCCCGAGGCGGTGTCCAGCCATCCGTCCTCGATCTGTGCGATCGGCTCCGGACTATGGGCCGGAGCGGATTCGTGTGCAGCCTCCAAGGTGCTGTCCGGTGGCAGAGTTAGGTCGTGCCCATCGTGGCAGCGCGGCACGCTCGGCTATGGCTCAAATCCATCGAAGATCAAGTCCCCGTGGATATCGGCCGTGAAGTTTAGGCTTCCAAACCTGACCTGACGGCCAGGGGCGTAGCTTTCGATCTGCTCTAGATGGCCAAGTGAATTGGCCCGCAGTGCGAAGCCGCCAAATACGAAGATCTATCCGGGGAGAAAAGTCTCACCCAGGACTGCGTCATTGTCGATTGAAGAGGCCATCAAGCCTATTGGTGACGACACAGAGGAACTCTCAATGAAAGCACCAATGTCGGTGTCAAAACCGACGGATCTTAGGTAGGGGGTCCCGAACTGTGCGTCTAGGCGGATGGTAACAGGAGACAAGGGACACGATGTTTTACCCAGGTTCGGGCCCTCTTGATGGAGGTAAAACCCTACGTCCTGCTTGATTGATATTGATATTGTGGATGTTTACAAGAGTGGATCTACCACGAGATCAAGGAGGCTAAACCCTAGAAGCTAGCCTATGGTATGATTGTAATGGTTGTTGTTTTTTTGTCCTACGGACTAGAGCCATCCGGTTTATATAGACACCGGAGAGGGTCAGGGTTACATAGAGTCGGTTACAATGGTAGGAGATCTACATATCCGTATCGCCAAGCTTGCCTTCCACGCCAAGGAAAGTCCCATCCGGACACGGGACGAAGTCTTCAATCTTGTATCTTCATAGTCTTGGAGTCCGGTCGATGATGATAGTCCGGCCGGTGATAGTTCGGCTAATGATGGTAGTCCGGCTATCCGGACACCCCCTAATCCAGGACTCCCTCAGCCACCAAAAGCTATGGAAATCAAAGCAAATGGAGACCAAGGCCCTGATACCACTTGTAGGACCTTAAAGTATGTCTAGAGGGGGGGATTAGACTACTTGACCAATAAAAACTTAACCTTTTCCCAATTTTAGAGTTTGGCAGATTTTAGCTACTTTAGGACAAGTCAAGCAATCATCACACTATTCAAGCAAGCATGCAAAGAGTATATAGGCAGCGGAAATTAAAGCATGCAACTTGCAAGAAAGTAAAGGGAAGGGTTTGGAGGATTCAAACGCAATTGGAGACACGGATGTTTTTGGCGTGGTTCCGATAGGTGGTGCTATCGTACATCCACGTTGATGGAGACTTCAACCCACGAAGGGTAATGGTTGCGCGAGTCCATGGAGGGCTCCACCCACGAAGGGTTCACGAAGAAGCAACCTTGTCTATCCCACCATGGCCGTCGCCCACGAAGGACTTGCCTCACTAGCGGTAGATCTTCACGAAGTAGGCGATCTCCTTGCCCTTATAAACTCCTTGGTTCAACCCCACAATCTTGTCGGAGGCTCCCAAGTGACACCTAGCCAATCTAGGAGACACCACTCTCCAAGAAGTAACAAATGGTGCGTTGATGATGAACTCCTTGCTCTTGTGCTTCAAATGATAGTCTCGGAATAGCATTAGCTCAATGAGCTATATGTTGTTATGAATTACCAAAACCACCTAGGGATAGTTGCACTTTCAGCCGGTCCTGAGATTTCGGGGGCCCGGGGCGAGATTAAAATCAGGGGCCCTAATATAAATATTAAACTAATAATTGATATATATATATATATATATACCATGGTACTAATAAATACTATAATCGTGGCAGGAGCTCTGCTGATTTCATTAAGATATGAAAAGTAAAAAATAAGGAGTGATCCAGTTTATGAAAAACTGCAATGCTCATCCGGAAGAAAATCAAAGAACCAAAATAATAAAAAATACACTAGAGCTTGGGGATAGGAAGAATCCAAAGTCAATATTTGTAGAATTGGTAGAACACAATCTCACCACTATTGCAACACAAATTTTTTAGCAAGATATTTTTCTGATCACTAGGTTGTAAATTCAGCAACCATTAAAAACAAAGGTAATTAAAGAGATCAACTAATTTGATTTTAACAAGAAAAAATCAGCCCAAATATGTGTGTACCATCATATACCTCTCTCAACAAATAAATTGAAGTGGTAGACATGACCCCATGTATCTCCGTTGCTACAGCCGTTCCGTTTGGATCCAACATCTCCTTGTTTCTATATCAATCAAATGAGAATAGAAGAGGACTCACTATTTGTAGATCGGAACTGGGAATAGCTGACATATTTGCGGACTTACTACTCGATCGTGAGAACGGGAAGATGCTGCTGACAATGCTTGGGGTCCGACTGGTACGCAAGGAACCCCGGGGGCGTCGAGTACTCGAGTTCAGATGGCCGGGAAGTCATTGGTGGCGCTGTCGCGGAATAACAATGTTCTGGTGATTGAGTAGAGGATGAGATCTAGCGTCTATGAAGGTTTAGATCGATCGATTCCAGGGATCAATCGACCGCTCGTGGTCATCGAGCAGGCCCGAAGTCGAGGGTATGTTGGGTAGCTCTTCTGTGCGCTGTACTTGGGCCAGGCCTAGTATTCTTTCTAGCGTACACCATGTTGTTGTTTTTTGAGATAGCGTACACCATGTAATAAGTAGAGAGAATACACAAATCGGGGGCCCCTCTGATTCAGGGGCCCGGGGCGGCCGCCCCCCTGCCCCCCCTCAGGGCCGGCCCTGCTTGGAGTGGTGGAGGAGCTCGGTGGCTGGTTCGGAGACGAGCCATGCATCTTGGACGGTGGCGTGTTGGATGGCGGCGGGCGGTGTGTGATGCCCCGACTTAATCATGCACTAATCATACATGCAAATATGCATGATCAAGATCAAAGACTCACGGTAAGATATCACAACACAACACTAGACACAATTTAAAGTCATACAAGCTTTATATTACAAGCCAGAGGCCTCGAGGGCTCGAATACAAACGAGTCAGTGGAAGCAACAATATATGAGTATAGACATAAGGTAAACAAGTCTGCCTTAAGAAGGCTAGCACAAACAACAACAACAACTGTGTCAAAAAGGCACGGCCTGGATTGCTTGTAATCTGCGTTGGTAATTCCCCGAAGAGGAGGGGATGATGCAACACAATAGATGTAAGTATTTCCCTCAGATATGAAACCAAGGTTATCAATCCAGTAGGAGAACCAAGCAACACTATGTAAACAACACCTACACACAAACAACAAATACTTGCAACCCAACGCGTAAAGGGGTTGTCAATCCCTCAACAATATTGAGATAGATTAAATTGTATGAGATTTGATAAATAGATCTAACTAAAACATAAAATATAATAAATAAAAGAAAATTACAGCAAGGTATTTTTGGTTTTAATATGATAGGAAATTGACCCCGGGGGTCGTAGTTTTCACTAGAGGCTTCTCTCAAAAAATAGGATACGGTGGTTAAACAAATTATTGTTGGGCAATTGATATAAAAGTAAATAATTATGAAGATATCCAAGGAAATGATCATGCATATAGGCATCACGTCCAAGATTAGCAGACCAAAATGATTGTACATCTACTACAATTACTCCACACATCGACCACTGTCCAGCATGCATCTAGTGTATTAAGTTCATGGAAAAACAGAGTAATGCATTAGGTGAGATGACATGATGTAGACAACATAAACTCATGTATGAATAAACCCCATCTTGTTACCCTTAATAGCAACGATACATGCGTGTCATGTCTCTTTCTGTCACTGAGATTGAGCACCGATGGAGTCCCGGACTAAGGGGTCCTTGGTCTGCCAGCCTATCTCTTATGGGCAGGTAGGTGGGCCACTCTGCAACTACTATAATGCCGAGCTATAAGGCGGCTCCGTGTCCGCACATGAAACCTTTGTAGCCTTGGTGCCTCCAAGTAAAGATAGGAGAATCGGCATGTTTATCTCTTTATTGTAACTGACTATGTGTAACCCTAGTACCCCTGGTGTCTATATAAACTAAAGGGTTTAGTCAGTAGAGGCTAGGAGAAGAACCATAATCCTACTCACATAGGGTTTAGTTCATCTGATCTCGTGGTATATCGACTCTGTAATCATCCTATACACTTCAATATAATCAAGCAGGACATAGGGTTTTACCTCTTCGAGAGGGACCGGACCTGGGTAAACATCGTCTCCTTCGACCCTTGTTCCCCATTGATTCAAGAACAACATCTCAGGACCGCCTACCCGAGATCCGACAGATTTGAATCCGACATTGGTGCTTTCACTGAGAGTTCCGTTGTTGGATCACCGAAGGATCAATGGCTCGCCTAGTCATTAAGAACGCCATCTGCACTAGGAAAATCTTTGTCCCCGACCATATTTTTGCATTCGGCAGTATCATGCTCCACACCGATCTGATCCGCCGCCTCGGCCAGGTCGGAAGTTTTGCCTCCGATCAGAAGATCAGGTTCGGGAACCTAGAGTTCGTCGTCGACTCCTGGGGAGATCTTACTCTGACAAAATCTTCAGCTCCCCTTGAAGGACTTGCTAATCCCGACACTTTAACTTCGGGAGCGATAAACCTAGCAGGGGTTGATGTCACCCGGGGCCCGTCCTTAAAGTCTGATGATACGTCCATTTTGCATCATGTTTTCCTACTATTATTTATGTTGTTTTATTGTATAATAATGCTCTTTGGAGTAATTCTAATGCCTTTTCTCTCATAATATGCAAGGTATGCACAAAGGGGGAGAATTCTCGCAGCTAGAAATCTGGACCTGAAAAAGCTACATCAAGCTACCTATTCTGCACAACTCCAAATGAGCAGAAACTTCCCGAGGATTTTTATGGAATATTTAAGAATTATTGGAGCAAATAAGTACCAGAGGGGGGCCACCACGTGGGCACAACCCACCTGGGCGCGCCAGGAGGCCCAGGAGCGCCTTGGTGGGTGCTGCCCTCCTCGGCCCACCTCCGGTGCCCCTCTTCTGGTATATAAGTCACTTTGACCTAGAAAAAAAATAAGGAGAGAACTTTCGGGACAAAGCACCGCCGCCTCGAGGCAGAACTTGGGTAGGAGCACTTTTGCCCTCCGGTGGAGCGATTCGGTCGGGGAACTTCCCTCCCGGAGGGGGAAATCATCGTCATCATCATCACCAACAACTCTCCCTTCTCGGGGAGGGCTATCTTCATCAACATCTTCAACAACACCAACTCCTCTCAAACCCTAGTTCATCTCTTGTGTTGAATCTTTGTACCCAAACTATAGATTGGTGCTTGTGGGTGACTAGTAGTGTTGATTACATCTTGTAGTTGATTACTATATGGTTTATTTGGTGGAAGATTATATGTTCAGATCCATTATGCTATTTAATACCCCTCTAATCTTGAGCATGATTATCATTTGTGAGTAGTTGCTTTCGTTCTTGAGATCACGGGAGAAATCATGTTGCAAGTAATCATGTGAGCTTGATATGTGTTCGATATTTTGATGATATGTATGTTGTCATTCTCTTAGTGGTGTCATGTGAACGCAGACTACATGACACTTCACCATATTTGGGCCTAAGGGAATGCATTGTGGAGTAGTTATTAGATGGTGGGTTGCGAGAGTGATAGAAGCTTAAACCCCAATTTATGCGCTATTCCGTAAGGGACCGATTGGATCCAAAAGTTTAATGCTATGGTTAGAATTTATTCTTAATACTCTTCTCGTAGTTGAGGATGCTTGCGAGAGGGTTAATCATAAGTAGGAGGTTTGTTCAAGTAAGAACAACACCTAATCACCGGTCCACCCACATATCAAATTATCAAAGTACCGAACACAAATTAAGCCAACATGATGAAAGTGACTAGATGAAATTCCTGTGTACCCTCAAGAACACTTTGCTTATCATAAGAGACCGTTTTGGCCTGTCCTTTGCTTCAAAAGGATTGGGCTACCTTGCTTCACTTTTGTTACTACTATCATTACTTGCTCGTTACAAATTATGTTGCTATCAAACTACTACGCTACTTACAATTTTAGCACTTGCAGACATTACCTTGCTGAAAACCACTTGTCATTTCCTTCTGCTCCTCGTTGGGTTCGACACTCTTAATTATCGAAAAGGCTACAATTGACCCCACATACTTGTGGGTCATCAAGGCTATTTTCTGGCGCCGTTGCCGAGGAGTGAAGCGCTCTTGGTAAGTGGAAATTGGTAAGGAAACATTATTACTACATGCTGAAATTTATTGTCACTTGCTACTATGGAAAACAATCCTTTGAGGGGTTTGTTCGGGGTATCTTCACCTCGACCAGAACCACAATTAGTTTCCCCTCAACCTACTGCACCTACTGAAAATATTGGGTATGAAATTCCTTCGGGTATGTTAGAACAACTGCTAGCTAATCCTTATGCACGAGATGGAGCCGAATATCCTGATATGCACTTGATATATGTGGATGAAATTTGTGGATTGTTTAAGCTCGCAGGTTTGCCCGAAGATGAAGCTAATAAGAAGGTTTTACCTTTATCTTTGAATGGAAAAGCATTGACATGGTATAGGCTATGCGATGATATTGGATCTTGGAACTGGAATTGGTTGAAATTGGAATTTCATCAAAAAATTTATCCTATGCATCTAGTTCATTATGATCGGAATTTTATATATATATATATATATATATATATATATATATATATATATATAATTTTTTTGGCCCCATGAAGGAGAAAGTATTGCTCTAGCTTGGGGAGGCTTAAGTCAATGTTATATTCATGCCCCAATCATGAGCTCTCAAGAGAAATTATTATTTAGAATTTTTATGCTCATCTTTCTCGTAATGATCAATCCATGCTTGATACTTATTGTACTGGTTATTTTATGAAGAAGACTATTGAATTCCGGTGGGATCTTTTAAAAAGAATTAAACGCAACTCTGAAGATTGGGAACTCGAGGAAGGTAAAGAGTCAGGTATTGAACCTAAGTTTGATTGTGTTAAATCTTTTATGAATACTGATGCTTTTCAAAAGTTTACCACTTAATATGGACTTGACTCTGTGATAGTAGCTTCCTTTTGTGAATCTTTTGCTACGCACGTTGATATCCCTAAGGAGGAGTGGTTTAAATATCATCCACCTATTGAAGAAGATGTTAAAGAACCGGTAAAAGCTAAAGAAGAAACTATGATTTACAATGTTGATCCAGTTGTTCCCACTACTTATATTGAAAAACCACATTTCCCTGTCTGGATGAAGGAACATGCTAAAGCTTCAACTATGGTTAACAAAAGTTATGTTAGAACACCCAAACCATCTGCACAAATCAGAGTTGAACCTAGTGTTGCTATGGTTAAAGATCTCTTAGTCGATAATATTGATGGGCATGTTATTTACTTTTGTGATGAAGCTTCTAGAATTGCCAAATCTGATAAAAAGGATAAACATAGACCAGTTGTTGGCATGCCTGTTGTCTCAGTTAAGATAGGAGATCACTGTTATCATGGGTTATGTGACCTAGGTGCTAGTGTGAGTGCTATTACTTTTTCCTTATATAAAGAAATTAAGAATGAAATAGCACCTACTAAAATAGAAGGCATAGATGTCACTATTAAACTTGCTAATAGAGATACTATATCACCAATTGGGATTCTTAGAGATGTTGAAGTCTTATGTGGGAAAATAAAATAACCTACTGATTTTCTTGTCCTTAGCTCCCCCCAATATGACTTTTGTCCCATTATTTTTGGTAGACCTTTCTTGAACATCGTCAATGCCAAAATAAATTGTGAGAAACAAACTATCGATGTTAGCTTTAGTGACGAATCTCATGAATTTAATTTTTCCAAGTTTAGTAGACAACCTCATAGGAATGATTTGCCTAGTAAGGATGAAATTATTGGTCTTGCTTCTATTGATGTACCTCCTACTGATACTTTGGAACAATACTTGCTAGACCATGAAAATGATTTGCATATGCGTGAAAGAAATGAAATAGATAGAATCTTTTTTGAACAACAACCTCTTCTTAAACACAATTTGCCTACTGAAACTCTAGGAGGTCCTCCTCCACCTAAAGGTGATCCTGTGTTTGAATTAAAACAATTGCCAGACACTTCGAAATATGCTTATCTTGATTAGAAAAACATATATCCTGTTATTATTAGGGCTAACCTTTCAGAACATGAAGAAGAAAGATTATTGAAAGTTCTAAGGAAGCACAAGGCTTCTATTGGATATACTCTTGATGATCTTAATGGTATTAGTCCCATTCTATGTCAGCACAAGATTAATATGGAACCTGATGCTAAACCCGTTGTTGATCACCAACTTTGGTTAAATCCGAAGATAAGAAGTGGTAAGAATGGAAATATTGAAACTTCTGGAAGTAGGTATAATCTATCCTATAGCTGATAGTAGATGGGTAAGTCCTATTCATTGTGCCCCTAGGAAGGGAGGTATTACTATTGTTCCTAATGATAAGAAAAGAATTGTCACAGGCTATAGGATGGTAATTGATTATAGAAAATTAAACAAAGCAACTAGAAAAGATCATTACCCTCTACCTTTTATCGATCAGATGTTAGAAAGATTATCTAAGCACACACATTTTTGCTTTCTTGATGGATATTCTGGCTTTTCACAAATACCTATTTCGCAACCTGATCAAGAAAAGACCACTTTTACTTGTCCTTTTGGAACTTATGCTTATAGACGTATGCCTTTTGGTTTATGTAATGCACCTGCTACCTTTCAAAGATGTATGGCTTCTATATTCTCTGATTTTTGTGAAAAGATTGTTGAGGTTTTCATGGATGACTTTTCTGTTTATGGGAAGTCTTTTGATGATTGTTTAAGCAATCTTGATTTAGTTTTGCAGAGATGTGAACAAACAAATCTTGTCTTGAATTGGGAAAAGTGCCACTTTATGGTCAACAAATATATTGTTTTGGGCCATAAAATTTCTGAAAGAGGCATTGAGGTGGACAAAGCCAAGGTTGATGCAATTGAGAAAATGCCATATCCTAAAGATATCAAAGGTATTCGTAGTTTCCTTGGTCATGCTGGGTTCTATAGGAGGTTTATCAAAGACTTTTCCAAAATTTCCACGCCTCTTACGAATCTTTTGCAAAAGGATATTCCCTTTGTGTTTGATGATGATTGTTTAGAAGCCTTTGAAACACTAAAGAAAGCCTTAATTACTGCACCTGTTGTTCAACCACCTGATTGGAACTTGCCTTTTGAGATTATGTGTGATGCTTGTGATTATGTTGTTGGTGCTGTTCTAGGACAATGAGTTGATAAGAAATTGAATGTTATCCATTATGCTAGTAAAACTCTAGACAGTGCTCAATGAAATTATGCTACTACTGAAAAAGAATTCTTAGCAGTGGTGTTTGCTTGTGATAAATTCAGATCTTACATTGTTGATTCTAAAGTAATTGTTCACACTGATCATGCTGCTATAAAATATCTTATGGAAAATAAAGATGCTAAACCTAGACTCATTAGATGGGCTCTGCTGCTACAAGAATTGGATTTGCATATTACTGATATAAAAGGGGCGGAGAACCCCGTAGCTGATAACTTGTCTAGGCCTGAAAATATTCTTGATGACCCACAACCTATTAATGGTAGCTTTCCTGATGAATAACTAGCTTCCATAAATGTTTCTAATAGTACACCTTGGTATGCTGACTAGGCTAATTATATTGTTGCTAAATACATACGACCTAGCATCACATACCAACAAAAGAAAAAATTCTTCTATGATTTAAGACATTACTTTTGGGATGAACCACATCTTTATAAAGGAGTAGATGGTATTATTAGACGTTGTGTACCTGAGCATGAACAGGAACAAATCCTACGGAATTGTCACTCTGAAGCTTATGGAGAACATCACGCGGGAGACAGAACCTCTCATAAGGTATTGCAATCTGGTTTTTATTGGCCTACTCTCTTCAAAGATGCCCGTAAGTTTGTATCATCTTGTGATGAATGCCAAAGAATAGGTAATATCGGTAAGCGTCAAGAAATGCCTACGAATTATTCACTTGTACTTGAACCATTTGATGTTTGGGGATTTGATTTCATGGAACCGTTTCCTTCCTATAATGGGTATACACATATTTTGGTTGCTGTTGATTATGTTACTAAGTGGGTAGAAGCTATTCCAACCAGTAGTGCTGATCACAACACCTCTATTAAAATGCTTAAGGAAGTTATTTTCCCAAGGTTTGGAGTCCCTAGATATTTAATGTCTGATGGTGGTTCACACTTCATTCATGGTGCTTTTCGTAAAATGCTTGCTAAGTATGATGTTAACCATAGAATTGCATCACCTTATCATCCTCAGTCTAGTGGTCAATTCGAACTTAGCAATAGAGAAATAAAACTAATCTTACAAAAGACTGTCAATAGGTCCCGAAAGAATTGGTCTAAGAAATTAGATGATGCACTTTGGGCTTATAGACAGCTTATAAAAAGCATATGGGTATGTCTCCATATAAAATGGTTTATGGAAAAGCTTGTCATTTGCCTCTTGAGTTAGAACATAAAGCATATTGGGCAATTAAAGAACTCAATTATGATTTCAAACTTGCTAGTGAAAAGAGGTTATTTGATATTAGCTCATTAGATGAATGGAGAACCTAGGCTTATGAAAATGCAAAGTTATTCAAAGAAAAAGTTAAAAGATGGCATGGCAAAAGAATCCAAAAGCGTGAGTTCAAAGTTGGAGAATATGTTCTTTTGTACAACTCTCATTTCAGATTCTTTGCAGGAAAACTCCTCCCCAAATGGGAAGGACCCTATGTCATCGAGGAGGTCTATCGGTCCGGAGCTATCAAAACAAATAATGCCGAAGATACTAACCCGAAGGTTGTCAATGGGCAACAAATAAAACACTATATCTCAGGTACGCCCATTCATGTTGAAAGCAATATTATCCAAACTTTGACACCGGAAGGACACATAAAGGAAACCTTCCAGAACATTCCAGAATCATGAAAAAGGGAGGTACGTGATACGGTAAGTAAACAGACTCCGAAAAATCCGCAATAATATTTTTTGTCAGTTTTGGAATATTTAAAAAATTAGGAAAATAAGAAACTTCCAGGAAAGTGACCCTGGTGGGCATTATACACCAGGGCGCGCCTGCCAGGTGCGCCCAGGTGGGTTGTGCCCACCTCGGGTACCTTTCGGACTCCGTTTTTCTCCTGTTTGCTTGTTTTCCAAGATAAAAAAAATCTTTATATACCCCTGAACCCGTTGACCTCCGTATCATAGAGAAATTTCCTGTTTTCTTTTCTCGCTGTTTTCTGTCTGATCTGTTGGGCCAAACATCATGTCTTCTTCTTCCCCTAATAATGTGGAAGAGGATGCTTGGTTGATGAAGATTGAGCTGAAGAGGGAAGAGCTCGTTGGAGCAGACAAGGAGGACAAGAGCAAGGAGGCCACCGGAGATCAAGTGCCGGTGATCGAGCAAGGCCTACCTGCCGAGGAGGAAGAGGAAGATATCCTTAAACCTTACTATGCTCATCTTACCCCCCACCGAGATTGCAGCCTTCAGGATCATTGAAACGGTTCGTGTGCAAAATAAGTATCTCACTCGTGAAAATATTCTGCATCAAGAGCACATCACCTTCCTCTAGAGCGTCATCCATAGATTGGAGAATATCTTGGTCCTTAAGGACAGGGTCGCCATTACTTCATCACCACCACCTCCTTCTTCACCACCAAAAGAAAACTGAGTATCGGATATGGGCACTCCCCTTGGCTTTCGCCAAGCTTGGGGGAGGTGCCCCGGTATCGTATCATCTCCACTATCTTTTGCCTTTATTTTCTTAGTTTGATCCATGGTTATCATTTGCTACTAGATGAATAAAAGTTTAGTTTGATCCTTTATTTTTGTGAGTTTGCTTAGTGATCAATCCTTGTAATCATGTGCGAGATATATAATAAAGTTTAGTTTGAGTTTTGCCTTCTTTACTCTCTTGTTTCAATAAAAAGAAAGGAAATAAAAGAAAAAGATCATATGCTAATCTTATGGTAAGTGTTGACATTACAAAAGGAAAAGTATAAGTAGAAAATTTTATTGTAGATTGACAAACATAGAATTGGTCAATGATGCAACTCATGAAAGAATTAATAAGGGAAGATAAGATTCACATAAAAATATACTATCCTGGAAATCATTTATGATTGTGAGCACCCATCAAAATATTATATGCCAAAATTGTTGACATAGGACAAGGAAGACAACTTAATGATTTATGTTTGTTCATATTCACATAGAAGTTATATTGTCATAGATCCTTTAACATGTGGTGCTTGCCCCTATCTTTGCTAGCCAAAAACTCCACACTAAGTAGAGATACTACTTGTGCATCCAAAACCCTTAAACCCCAAATCTTGTTTGAGAGTCCACCATACCTACCTATGGATTGAGTAAGATCCTTCAAGTAAGTTGTCATCGGTGCAAAAAGGGCAATAAAAATTGCTTCTAAAAGTGTGAGAACATTTAGTGTAAGGGAAAATTGAGCATTGTACGAACTTGTGAGGGTGAATAATAAAAGCGACAGACTGCATAATAAAGGTTTACATCACAAGGGGCAATATAACGTGACGTTCTCTTGCACTAAGGGGTTGAACATACTAACAAAAAGCGCATGGCAACCTCTGCTTCCCTCTACGAAGGGCCTATCTTTTACTTTCATGTATTTACTGTCATGCAAGAGTCAAAGTTTTTTTCTCTATTCCTTTTATTTTCTCCTTGGCAAGCATCATGTGGTGAGGAAAGATCTAGGCACATATATCCAGTTGAATATGGGTAGCATGAGTTATTATTGTTGACATCACCCTTGAGGTGAGTGTGTTGGGAGGCGAAACTATAAGCCCCTATCTTCCTATGTGTCCGGTTGAAACATTTTGCTCATGTCTACGCGGTGAGTGTTAGAAATTATAGAAGACTAAATGATGGTTGAGTATGTGGACTTGCCTAAAGGCTCTGATACATGACCCTTCCTAAAAGATGATGAGTTGCAGTTGCAAAGTTGACCAAGAACATAGTTTGTTGGTTTCCAATAGAGTTTATGCTTTATACTTCAATGTTATGATGAATTGTCACTTGTTTATGAGAAGTCTATGATAAAAGTTCTATGATAAAAGTATTATGTTAAAGTTTGTTGCTGTTATAATAAGTCACATGATGCTGCTATGTCTGTATTTTGGTTTTTATCGACACATCTCTCTCTAAGCATGTGGACATGTTTTTTTATTTTGGTTTTCACTTGAGGACAAGCGAGGTCTAAGCTTGGGGCAGTTGATACGCCATTTTGCATCATGTTTTCCTACTGTTATTTATGTTGTTTTATTGTATAATAATGCTTTTTGGAGTAATTCTAATGCCTTTTCTCTCATAATATGCAAGGTATGCACAAAGGGGAAGAATTCTGTCAGCTGGAAATCTGGACCTGTAAAAGCTATGTCAAGCTACCTATTCTGCACAACTCCAAATGAGCAGAAACTTCCCGAGGATTTTTATGGAATATTTAAGAATTATTGGAGCAAATAAGTACCAGAGGGGGCCCACCAGGTGGGCACAACCCACCTGGGCACGCTAGGAGGCCCAGGCGCGCCCTGGTGGGTGCTGCCCTCCTCGGCCCACCTCCGGTGCCCCTCTTCTGGTATATAAGTCATTTTGACCTAGAAAAATAAGGAGAGGACTTTTGGGATGAAGCGCTGCCGCCTCGAGGCGGAACTTGGGCAGGAGCACTTTTGCCCTCCAGCGGAGCGATTCCGTCAGGGGAACTTCCCTCCTGGAGGGGGAAATCATCGTCATCATCATCACCAACAACTCTCCCATCTTGGGGAGGGCTATATTCATCAACATCTTCAACAACAGCAACTCCTCTCAAACCCTAGTTCATCTCTTGTGTTTAATCTTTGTACCAAAACTATAGATTGGTGCTTGTGGGTGACTAGTAGTGTTGATTACATCTTGTAGTTGATTACTATATGGTTTATTTGGTGGAAGATTATATGTTCAGATCCATTATGCTATTTAATACCTTGATCTTGAGAATGATTATCATTTGTGAGTAGTTACTTTCGTTCTTGAGGTTACGGGAGAAATCATGTTGCAAGTAATCATGTGAACTTGATATGTGTTTGATTTTTTGATGATATGTATGTTGTCATTCTCTTAGTGGTGTCATGTGAACGTCAACTACATGACACTTCACCATATTTGGGCCTAAGGGAATGCATTATGGAGTAGTTATTAGATGGTGGGTTGCGAGAGTGACAAAAGCTTAAACCCCAGTTTATGCGCTATTCCGTAAGGGACGGATTGGATCCAAAAGTTTAATGCTATGGTTAGAATTTATTCTTAATACTTTTCTCGTAGTTGTGGATGCTTGTGAGAGGGTTAATCATAAGTAGGAGTTTTGTTCAAGTAAGAAAAGCACCTAAGCACCGGTCCACCCACATATCAAATTATCAAAGTTTCGAACACTAACTAAGCCAACATGATGAAAGTGACTAGATGAAATTCCCGTGTACCCTCAAGAACACTTTGCTTATCATAAGAGACCGTTTTGGCCTGTCCTTTGCCTCAAAAGGATTGGGCTACCTTGCTGCACTTTTAATTTTAGCACTTACAGACATTACCTTGCTGAAAACCACTTGTCATTTCCTTCTGCTCCTTGTTGGGTTCGACACTCTTACCTATCGAAAAGGCTACAATTGACCCCATATACTTGTGGGTCATCACCCGACCCTGTCGATTCGTCTGAACTAGTTCCGGCCGAATACCGCCTGGTCACGACTTCGAACGCCCCCAGAGCGGCGATACTGCGGGTCAATCCCGAATACTCTGAGGACCCAGCAGACCTCTTGGCATTGGATGAGCTACTGGACCGGATCCGAGCCATGGGAATTTCCGACGGCCGATCCTTGGTTTATGATTAGATCGGGCTCAAACCCGATAACATGGAAATTTACATCCCACCTGTCGGTGTCAAAACTGGCGGATCTCGGGTAGGGGGCCCCGAACTGTGCGTCTAGGCGGATGGTAACAGGAGACAAGGGACACGATGTTTTACCCAGGTTCGGGCCCTCTTGATGGAGGTAAAACCCTACGTCCTGCTTGATTAATATTGATGATGTGTGTTACAAGAGTGGATCTACCACGAGATCAAGGAGGCTAAACCCTAGAAGCTGGCCTATGGTATGATTGTTCGTCCTATGGACTAAGGCCATCCGGTTTATATAGACACCGGAGAGGGCTAGGGTTACACAGAGTCAGTTACAAAGGTACGAGATCTACATATCCGTATCGCCAAGCTTGCCTTCCACGCCAAGGAAAGTCCCATCCGGACACGGGACGAAGTCTTCAATCTTCTATCTTCATAGTCTTGGAGTCCGGCCGATGATAATAGTTCGGCTATCCGGACACCCCCTAGTCCGGGACTCCCTCAGTAGCCCCCAAACCGGGCTTCAGCGACGACGAGTCCGGCGCGTATATTGTCTTCGGCGTTGCAAGGCGGGTTCTCCTTCAAACTTCATGTTCCCGTCAAATAGTGTCCGGCTTCCTTATAAATGTTGCGCTCCTTGGCTTCTACGCCCAGTAATGGCCTTCTTCCACGTGTCATACGAATGCGAAAGGCTGGGGTATTTTTACATTTTACCCCCTAGCCGTGCGAACGAGCCGCCTATAAGAGAGGCGAGGATCTAGATCCAGCTCACACCATCCTCCATCCGCAAGTTCTCATCGAAGCGCCTCTGACAAAAATCCATTCCATCATGGATAGCCGACGCGGCTCCTCCTCTCGCGCTCCCAGCCCTAAGCCAGGAGATTGGGGAAGATGTTCAGTTCCACACAGCGAGCTAGTGGCGCTCCAAACCGAGGGATATCTTCCCCCAGCTTTCATGGTTCCGGTTCGAGCCGGACTAGCCACCTACAAGGGTGGAAAGCAGGCGGAGAGCGTCCCCAACCCTTCCAAAGGGGAGCGGGTATGCTTTGTCCCTTATCTAATAAGGGGACTCGGATTTCCCATACATCCGTTTCTCCGGGGGCTCCTAGAGTTCTACGGACTCCAGCTTCACCACCTCACGCCCGCCTCCATTTTGCACATCGCGGGCTTCGTAGCTCTTTGCGAGCTGTTCTTGGGCATCGAGCCCCATTTTGCACTGTGGAAGAGATTGTTTTGCCTCATACCCCGTTCTCATGAGGGGTCGATATATCAAGTGGGCGGAGCCGAAATATGGCGCATTGCCGGGACCGGATATCTATCCGGCTCCCCGAAGAAGGTGTCCGAAGACTGGCCTTCGGAATGGTTCTACATGGAGGACGCCCCTCTACCGAATCCAGTTCGGATCGGCCTCTCGGAGTTCAGCAATGCTCCCTTGAAGAAACGCCTGAGTTGGCACCCACGGAGCCCTCAACGGGAAGATGATAGGAGCGTCCATTATCTGATGGGCCGGATTAGGTTACTGGCCCACTCCGGATTGACCATGATTGGAGTCATGGCCACGTGCGTTATGCGAGAGGTGCAGCCACTCGAATATAGGGGCCACCCTATGTGGGATTTCAACGGGGAAGATGACGCCACCCGTCATGGCCGCAAAGGGCCAGGCTCGGCAGCCGATCTGGCAAAGATCCTGTTCGGCTTGTACAAGGGAGAGGAGGAGGACTTCCTCCGCATGAATCCGTTGAATGGATTCTCTATGAATAACCCTCGGAGCTGGGTAAGCGGATGTTCATCTACCCGATCCATACTTTCAAAGTCAAGTATCTTACTCTGTGATTTTGACGCAGGAGCTGCGCCGGGACGTGGAGGGCATACGAAGCCTAACTCCATAGCCCGAGGATTCGGAACGATCCCTTGATCCGACCTCCGAAGAGGATCCGGACATAAAGGTGGAGCTGATTGACGGGGTGTTCCACCAACTTAGCATGGACAATGCCCTAGTCGCCATTACGGCTGACTACCCCGGTTTGTTTCCGGCCTCCCAGGTGACTACGACCGAGGTCTTGACACCATCATTTGATCCGCGCTCAATTCTGACCATCCCATACTGATGGTGCATCGCAGGAGGTGCTTTTAAGGCGGGAAGCCGAACCCGCGGCGGCCGACCAACAAGGGTCAGTCCAGCCCAGCAGGCGGAAGAGGAGTGCGACGCGAACCGAAACGTCGCTGCAATGGTACGGAGCACCGCTATTTTTAAGGGAAGGATCCCCAGGAGGTATATTAATGCTCATAAATTTTCCAGAAAGAGCGCTCGCCGGACAGTGTCCGGAGAGGTTGCCAATCAAGCTTCCGCCAGCCATGCTCCAACGCATGGTCCGGGAGGGGAAGCGAATACAAGGCATGAGCCGGACGCTCCTCCGACGGAGGATGCCGACAGGCTGTCCGCCACCCGGTCTGAGGTGGAGAGCGCCATGAATCACAGGCGTCGCCGGACAGTTCTTCGTGACGCGTGTTTCTCCCCGGAGGCGTTAAATGCCTTTGATGCGGGAAACACGCACCTCCGTGCCGCTCAAGATGGGTTAACCAGAGCCACGGAGCAGTATGTGAAAGACATACGGGTAAGTAGTTTTAATAGTTATATATGCCAGTAGCCCCCGAGACTTAAAATAGTTAAAAGAACTGATTTAAGGATCAATTATTATGCAGGATCTTACAGAGAAGAATACCCATCTGTCCCAGGAGCTCCAAGAGTGCAAGGCCCAATTTGAGGCCGCACTGGCCGCCACAGGGGGAGCCACAGAGACCCCCACTGGTAAGACGTACTTTGAAAAGATAATTAATTAACAAAGTGCGGCGTGAATCTGACAATAATATTGCAGAGGGCGCCGGACTAGATCCGGAAAAGCAAGAGCTACTGCGTCAGCTAAAGGCCGGCGAGAGGGTGCTTATGAAGGTGCAGCAGGAGAGAAACAAGCTCCAAGATGCCCACACCCAGCTAGGAGAAGAGCTGAAAGGTGTTCGGGCCCAGCTGTCTGGCTTCGTGAAGGAGAATTAGCGGCTTCGTCGCGGCATTTATAGTAAGTGCTTGAGCAAATTCCTTTGAAAAGAAGAATTCGGCGAGGAAGTCGATTGACAAAAATATGTCTTTACGTGTGCTCACAGGTCGCCCTGCGGAGGAAATGCCTGGGTCGATGGGTGACCAACTTCCCGAGCTGGTGCAATTGCTCGAACGTGTTCGGCAGGCGATGAGTGGCGTCGTTCAGGCTTTATGGCCATCTGTCTCCCTACCCCGAGGGCCTTGGTGAGCTTGCTAAGAAGCTTCAGGGAGCACGGCGACGCCTCCGTTTGTGGAAGATATCGGCCTGCCGTCAGGGCGCCAGGGAGGCATGGGCCATGGTGAAGATGCGTTACCCGAAGGCTGACCCAAACCACATGGCCAAGGTCGGACCTGCGGGGCCTGATGGGAAGGAGATCCCTGTGAGCTTGATGTACGGCCAAGTAGAACTGGCCGTGAAATATTCCCAACAGGACTGTAAATTAGACAGCCTGTTAGATGGGATTGAGGAGGAGTACAATCAGTCGGTTTGACGATGTAATTTGAAAATGACATGTAAAATGCCTTCTAGACGGATTGTAGATCGTTTGTCTTTGCGGACCGTTTCGCTTCAACCTCGGGACCCAACAGTCCGAAGTGTGTCCGAATACCCTTACGGTTATAAAAGAACCAGGGCATGCATGGAGACAAGGCGTCGGGGTCATAATTGCTTTATCATACAAGTGCCCAACTAGCTATGTTATATTACATGGTTAGTAAGAAACATCTTCCAGGGAGAATAGTTTGGTTAAGGGTTCCTTTCCCTGGGAGGCATGCCCTAAAGTGCAATGCCGGACTGCGAAAATAGCAGAAAAAGCATCTGGGGGCAGATAAATAAGTAAGTAATAAATCATCTTTCAAGTCACCGATCGAATATTCTCTTAAGAATGCTAGCTTTCGGCTTCAGCCACTCTGAGGTACACATCCGGCTGACCCGGCAGTAGAAATCGCAGAGGTGCTCCCTTTACCTCCTAGCCGAACAATCGGGGACGTAGGGGTAAGCACAGGAGCCAGGCAACCCAGCTTGGCCAAAACTTAAGTCATATCGATGCATACAATGGTGAATAAAAGGTACATGCGGAAGTATGACACATGTATTGGGCATGAAGCCCGTATGAATAAGCTTCTGTTAAAGAAGCCCCCAGGTATAATGAGTGCTAGGAGCACATCAAGTGTGTGCGAACAAAGCGCAAATCAGCCTATAAAAGGTATTGAAAAAAGGTGGGAAGAAGGAGGGGGACAAGAGATAGTAAAAAATATAAAAAGGTGGACGGGGGAGTGAGACGAACTCTGAGTCCGGCGTTAGGCGTAGAATCTTCGTAGACGGGCTGCGTTCCATGGGTTCGGCTCGAGTCGGTTGTCAGATGCTTTACGTAGACGGTATGCTCCGCCGGTCAGGACTTGGTAGATGATGAAGGGACCTTCCCACTTGGGCTTAAGTTTGTCCTTTTTCTTGTCCGGCAGGCGTAGAACAAGTTCACCAACATTGTAAGTTTTGGCCCGTACTTCTCTGCTTTGATATCTTCGAGCCTGCTGCTGATAAAATGCGGAACGAGCCTTTGCCACGTCCCGCTCCTCCTCTAAGGCATCCAAACTGTCCTGCCGATCCAACTCGGCTTCTCTTTCTTCGTACATGCGCACACGAGGTGAGTCATGAATTATATCGCAGGGCAGAACTGCCTCTGCGCCGTATACCATGAAAAATGGTGTGAATCCAGTAGTTCGGTTTGGCGTGGTCCGCAGCCCCCAGAGTACGGAGTCGATCTCCTCTACCCAATGGGTGTTAGATTCCTTGAGGGACCGCACTAGTCTGGGTTTGATGCCGCTCATGATTAGACCATTTGCTTGCTCGACTTGACCGTTAGTTTGGGGGTGATAGACTGAAGCGTAATCGAGCTTGATGCCCATGTTTTTGCACCAGAGTTTAACCTCGTCGGCCGTGAAGTTCGTGCCGTTATCAGTGATGATGCTATGAGGGACACCAAAACGGTGTACTACCCCAGATATGAAGTCTATCACCGGTCCGGATTCTGCCATTTTAATCGGCTTGGCCTCAATCCATTTGGTGAATTTGTCCACCATGACCAATAAGTATTTGTGCTTGTGGGTTCCCCCTTTAAGGGGTCCAACCATGTCAAGCCCCCAGACCGCGAACGGCCAGGTAATGGGTATAGTTTTGAGGGCGGTGGGTGGCATGTGGCTCTGATTAGCAAAGAGCTGGCAACCGACGTATCGTTGGACTAAGTCTTGAGCATCTGCCCGAGCTATCGGCCAATAAAATCCTGTACGGAAGGCCTTGCCTACAAGGGCCCGGGCTGTAGCGTGGTGCCCGCCGAGTCCGGCGTGAATTTCAGCCAGGAGATTTCGCCCTTCCTCTTTGGAGATACACCTTTGAAGGACTCCGGTTGTGCTTTTCTTATAAAGTTCTCCCTCATGGACCTTGTAGGCTTTAGATCGCCGAACTATGCAGCGGGCCTCATTTTGGTCTTCGGGAAGTTCCTGCCGAATTAAGTAGGCTAGGAATGGTTCTGTCCACGGGGCAATTACTGCCATTATTTCGTGAGCTGAAGGTGTTATTTCATTGGCTGAGCCGCCGATTGTGTCAGAATGGTCTGAGTTAGGTGATGCAGCTGGCTCCGGATTGTTATTTCCGGACTCCCCTTCCCATAATACGGATGGCTTAAAGAGCCGTTCCAGGAAGATGTTTGGAGGGACGGCGTCTCGTTTCGCGCCTATGCGTGCTAACACGTCTGCTGCCTGGTTATTATCCCGGGCTACATGGTGGAATTCGAGTCCTTCGAACCGAGCTGACATTTTTAGGACGGCGTTGCGGTAAGCTGCCATTTTTGGATCTTTGGCGTCAAAGTCTCCATTTACTTAGGATATTGCGAGGTTTGAATCCCTGCGCACCTCTAGGCGTTGAATGCCCATGGAGATTGCCATCCGGAGGCCATGTAGAAGGGCCTCGTATTCGACTGCGTTGTTGGAGTCCATGTACATTATTTGAAGTACGTATTGGATTGTGTCTCCAGTTGGGGACGTCAGGACGACGCCAGCCCCCAAGCCAACCAACATTTTGGATCCGTCGAAATGCATGATCCAGTTGGAGTACGCGCCGTACTCTTTAGGGAGTTCGGCTTCGGTGCATTCGGCGACGAAGTCAGCCAGAACCTGCGACTTTATAGCTCACCGTGGTTTGTAGGTTATGTCAAATGGTAAGAGCTCGATAGCCCATTTTGCAATCTTGCCCGTTGTGTCGCTATTGTTTATAATATTGTTGAGGGGTACTTCGGAGCCACCGTTATAGAACACTCTTGAAAGTAGTGTCGCAGCTTCCGGGATGCCATGAACACCGCATACGCTATGTTTTGATAATGTGGGTACCGGGATTTGCATGGAGTTAGAACAGTGGATACGTAGTACACTGGTTTTTGAAGAGGGAATCTGTGCCCTTCTGTTTCTCGTTCAACGACGAGTAGCGCGCTGACAACTTGATGTGTTGCTGCAATATATAATAACATAGGTTCGCCCAGGTTGGGCGCGGCCAGGACCGGATTTGTTGCCAGTATGGCCTTTATTTCTTCGAGTCCGGCTGTGGCAGCATCCGTCCATTCAAAGTGTTCGATGTGCCGGAGGAGGCGGTAGAGGGGCAGAGCCTTTTCTCCCAAACGGGAGATGAAGCGACTTAAGGCCGCTACGCATCCGGTTAGTTTTTGTATCTGCTTGAGGTCTTTTGGAATATCCAAGTGTGACAGAGCTCGGATTTTGGCCGGGTTTGCTTCAATTCCTCTACCGGATACGATGAAGCCCAAGAGCTTTCCGGCTGGTACGCCGAAGACGCATTTTTCTGGATTGAGCTTAATGTCATATGCTCGGAGGTTGTCGAATGTCACCCTCAAGTCTTCTATTAGAGTTTCGACGTGTTTGGTCTTGACGACCACATCGTCTACGTATGCCTCTACTGTTTTGCCTATCTGGGTAGCCAGACATGTTTGAATCATGCGCTGATATGTTGCGCCGGCGTTTTTGAGTCTGAAGGGCATTGTGTTGAAGCAGAATGGCCCATATGGAGTAATGAATGCCGTTGCAGCCTGGTCTTTCTCCGCCATCTTGATTTGATGGTATCCGGAGTATGCGTCGAGGAAGCACAATGAATCATGCCCTGCGGTAGCATCGATGATTTGGTCGATGCGAGGGAGGGGGAAAGGGTCCTTTGGACAGGCCTTGTTAAGGTCTTTAAAATCGACACAGAGGCGCCAGGATTTGTCCTTTTTTGGTACCATTACTAGATTGGCTAGCCAGTCCGAATGTTTAATATCTCTGATGAATCCGGCTTCTAAGAGTTTGGCTAGCTCCTCTCCCATTGCCTGTCTTTTGGGTTCGGAAAATCACCGAAGAGCTTGTTTGACTGGCTTGAATCCTTTTAGGATATTTAGGCTGTGCTCTGCCAGCCTGCGTGGGATTCCTGGCATGTCTGAAGGGTGCCAGGCAAAAATGTCCCAATTTTCCCGAAGGAATTCTCATAGTGCGGCTTCGACATCAGGACTTAATTATGCCCCAATGGAGGCCGTCTTTGTGGGGTCCGTTGGATGGACCTGAAATTTGACTATTTTGTCTGCTGGTTTAAAAGAGGTGGACTTGGACCTCTTATCGAGTATCACATCGTCCCTATCCACCATGGAGCGCAGCGTAGTTAGTTCCTCTGCCGCTAGGGCTTCGGACAATGCCTTTAGGGCCAGTGCGGTTGTCTTATTTTCAGCGCGGAGTGCTGTATCTGGATCACTGGCGAGAGTGATTATCCCATTGGGTCCGGGCATTTTGAGCTTCATGTACCCGTAGTGGGGTATAGCTTGGAAGATTGTGAATGCCTCTCGCCCTAACAAAGCGTGATAGCCGCTGCCGAATGGGGCCACTTGGAACGTGACCTCCTCGGACCTGTAATTGTCCGGTGAGCCGAACACTACATCCAGTGTGATTTTTCCTGTGCAGCGTACTTCTCGACTAAGGATTATCCCTCTGAAGGTTGTGCTGCTTCGCTCAATGTGGCTCCAGTCAATTTCCATTTTTTGAAGGGTTTCCTCATAGATGAGGTCTAATCCGCTGCCGCCATCCATGAGTACCTTAGTAAGACAGAAACCGTCCATTATCGGACTGAGGACCAATGCGGCTGGTGCTCTAGCTGTTCGGAATTTAGGTTCGTCGCTGGCGTTGAAGGTGATAGCCGTGTCGCTCCATGGATTTGTTGTTGCTACTTGGTAGACTTCGGCGAGGCTGCGGATTGTTCATTTCCGCATGGTATTTGATGCGAAAGTCTCGAAGACTGTTAATACCGTACTGGTACTGCTGGGTTGGTTGCCCGGGGCTAAAAAGCCTACGCCACTTTTGGCCACCTGCCGTAGTATCCAACACGCTCGAAGGCTATGTGTTGGAGTGGCGCCCTCTGTACTGTGGATTCTACAGGGTCCGTTGAGCCATCCCTCCAGTACGGTTCCATACCCCTTAGGGGGTTTTTGCTTTTTGGTTTTTAACCCAGGTGCTTGAGTATGAAGCACCGTTTTATTTCGGACTGGGTTTGTATTCATGGCCGGATTGTCCCAAAACCTAGTTTCGGTTTTCCAGGCACTCTCCATCGCACAGTATTTTTGTACAATGGTCGCTAGGTCGGCGAAGCGTGAAACTTCGCGACGACTGATGGCATTTATGATTCCCTTGTCCATGCAATTGTTGCAGAAGATTGAGATCGCGCTTTCTTCACGGCAGTCCTTTATCCTGTTCATAACCAGGAGGAATCTGGCCCAGTAATGATGTACTGTTTCATCGGGCTCTTGCCGTATTTGAGATAGATCGCTTATGTTTGGGTGGCCGGGTGGAATTAAGTTTGGAACCCCGCCCGATCTGAGGCTCAAAGGCCAAGAAGCTTCCGGATTCGGAAGCTTGGTTTGCTGAGTGCTTTCCAACAAATCTGGTCCGATGCCTGACTTTAGGTTCAGTATTTGATTAGCGTCCGTCCCTCCACGGAAATCCGGCATGGAGGGATCCGGAATCCGGACATAGTTGGATTTTAACATAGAAGAAGGGTCGCCGCATTGTTCCTCTACCACGACAATGTGGTGGGTAACCCGGGGAGAGTTAATTTCTCTCAGATCGGTTTTAGGCCCAATCTGATCGTAGTTGGTAGCGACTCCCAGGGCGGCGATGCGATCCAAGAGCTCGTTTACGGAGGAGAGCTCAATCGGATCTAGCTGCTCGGCGAATTCCGAGCTGACATGAAGATCGCTTTTAATGACTTGAGAGGTCATTGTCGGGGCGGTGGCCGAACAGGCGGTCATGAGAAAACCGCCTAGCCGGATAGTCTGGCGGGTGGCCAAAGCTCCCTTGACGACAGCGCCGTCTTTAAAGACGGGAAAAGGCATCCTTCCTGATGGTGACGGCACAGAGGAACTCTCAATGAAAGCACCAATGTTGGTGTCAAAACCGGCGGATCTCGGGTAGGGGGTCCCGAACTATGCGTCTAGGCGGATGGTAACAGGAGACAAGGGACACGATGTTTTACCCAGGTTCGGGCCCTCTTGATGGAGGTAAAACCCTACGTCCTGCTTGATTAATATTGATGATGTGTGTTACAAGAGTGGATCTACCACGAGATCAAGGAGGCTAAACCCTAGAAGCCAGCCTATGGTATGATTGTTCGTCCTATGGACTAAGGCCATCCGGTTTATATAGACACCGGAGAGGGCTAGGGTTACACAGAGTCGGTTACAAAGGTACGAGATCTACATATCCGTATCACCAAGCTTGCCTTCCACACCAAGGAAAGTCCCATCCGGACACGGGACGAAGTCTTCAATCTTCTATCTTCATAGTCTTGGAGTCCGGCCAATGATGATAGTTCGGCTATCCGGACACCCCCTAGTCCGGGACTCCCTCACCACCCGTCACACACCTCGTCGCCACCATCAAGGATTTGGCTGAAGGCTCGCAGTCACCAGAGTTAAAAATGGATTATGTATGGCTTTCCGATCATCCAGTCTAGGCCTCTAGCTTGGAATCTGATGTTCATTTCGGAAGGAGCCTGGGATCAAGCCCCGACTCAAAGCAACAGTATCTAGTTGACAGTCTGGATTCCGAACCTGGCACGCCAGATACCGTGATGGCACGGGCCACCACTGCCAAAGCCCTAGACCCACAACCCACCAGGACGCAAAGTTTTTTCCCACCCACCCCCACATTGAGTATTCTCCAATTAACTTAGGGAGCCAGACATATGGGATCTAACATTCGTAAAGCAGCAGGCTGGAGAAACGGTCCACCACTTCTGGGTCAGATTCCTTCTGGTCAAAGATAGAATGATGGACTGCTGCGACCAGGAAATTGTAGCAACCTTTCGGCATAACTACCAAGACGAAGGAATCTTGAATGCCCTCGCCCATCGCCACATCCAAAACTTCACCGAGCTATCAGATCTGGTACGCAAATATTTCCCCATGGAAAGTGCCTGGAAGGCACAACAGATGCACGTAGAGTCAATCCATGCCTAGGAACCCAGAAAAGCTCAGGCAAAACACATACAGCCACGACGGTCGGCCGAACATGAGCCCGTCAAGAAGAAGAATAAACATCTCGCTGGACCAAGAATAGTCCTCAATGAGCTACTGGACAAACCATGCCCCATACATTCGGTCTTGCTGAATACAAACCCAACCCACAACTTCGAGCTTGCTGGATGGTTAGGCAAGTGGCAAAGAGTGGGGAGGCTAGCCTCAGAATCACACCCTCCAAGAGACGGCCAGCAACACCCCCGGACAACGACACTGAGGTCCTGATGATCTATGAGACATTTTCCTCAAAGAATCAGAGGAAAAGAACCCTTAGAGAGCTCAGTCAAATCCACCAGGTGACAACAACAAATTCATGGACGGAGACACCAATCAGCTTCAACGAGGAAGACAAGCCAAGGGCCCGCCCCGTTCGAGCACCCGCCGCACTAGTCGTTGATCCCATAGTGGACGGATCTAGACTTCATAAGGTGCTAATGGACGGGGGATAGCGGCTTAAACCTCATTTACGAGGACACCCTGGACATAATGCAATTCGACAAGAGGTATTATCCTCAGAAAAGAGGTGAACTGCTCCGGACGAGTCACTCTCGACGTAGTATTTTGAACTCCCAAGAACTATAGGTCCGAAGAACTACTCTTCCACATTGTGCCCTTCCATAGACTTTACCACACCCTTATTAGGGTGTGACGCATTTGCAAGGTTTCAAGCTATACCTCATTATGGGTACATGAAACTCAAAATGCAAGGGCCCAATGGTGTGATCACAATTGCAAGCGATCCAGATAGAGCTCTTCGGGCCGAAAAACAAACATCATCGCTCTCCCTTGAAGCACTATCTGAGGCTCTCACAGCCGAGGAATTGAGCACATTCCGCTCAATGGTGGATAGGGATGATCTAGTCCTCAGTAAAAGGCCCAAATTCACATCCTTCAAACCAGCAAATGAAGTCGTCAAAATCCAAGTGCATCCAACAGATCCCAACAAAATAGCATCCATTGGATTCCAGCTGGACCCCACGGTTGAGTAAGCATTGTGCATGTTCTTGCATGAAAACTGGGACATATTTGCCTGGCACCCTTTAGATATGTCAGGAATCCCATGAAAACTAGCAGAGCACAGCCTGAACATAATTAAGGGCTTTAAGCCAGACAAACAGGCGCTGAGCCGATTTTCCGAACCCAAGCGTCAAGCTGTGGGTGAAGAACTAGAAAAACTACTCGAAGCTGGATTCATCCGAGGAATCAAGCACCCTGAATGGTTGGCAAACCTGGTCATGGCGCCCAAGAAGGACAAATCCTGGCAGTTGTGTGTCGATTTCAAGGACCTAAATAAAGCCTGCCATAAGGATCCCTTCTGAAGGAAATATGCCCTAGAGGCAATAATAAAGTTGTTATTTATATTTCCTTATATCATGATGAATGTTTATTATTCGTGTTAGAATTGTATTAACCGGAAACTTAGTACATGTGTGAATACAAAGACAAAACAAAGTGTCCCTAGTATGCCTCTACTTGACTAGCTCATTGATCAAAGATGGTTATATTTCCTGACCATAGACATGTGTTGTCATTTAATGAACGGGATCACATCATTAGAGAATGATGTGATGGACAAGACCCATCCGTTAGCTTAGCATATTGATCATTAAGTTTTATTGCTATTGCTTTCTTCATGACTTAAACATGTTCCTCTGACTAAGAGATTATTTAAGTCCTGAATACCGGAGGAACACCTTGTGTGCTATCAAACGCCACAACGTAACTGGGTGATTATAAATATGCTCTATAGGTGTCTCCAAAGGTGTTTTTTGGGTTTGCATAGATCAAGATTAGGATTTGTCACTCCGTGTATCGGAGAGGTATCTCTGGGCCCTCTCGGTAATGCTCATCACTATAATCCTTGCAAGCAATGTGAGTAATGAGTAAGTTACAGGATGATACATTACGGAACTAGTAAAGATACTTGCCGGTAACGAGATTGAACAAGGTATGTTGATACCGACGATCGAATCTCGGGCAAGTAACATACCGATGACAAAGGGAACAACGTATGTTGTTGTGCGGTTTGACCGATAAAGATCTTCATAGAATATGTAGGAGCCAATATGAGCATCCAGGTTCCGCTATTTGTTATTGAATGGAGATGTGTCTCGATCATGTCTACATAGTTCTCGAACCCGTAGGGTCTGCACGCACATTCGATGACGGTTTGTATTATGAGTTATGTGTTTTGGTGACCGAAGTTTGTTCGGAGTCCCGGATGAGATCATGGACATGACTAGGAGTCTCAAAATGGTCGAGAGGTAAAGATTGATATATTGTAAGGTTATGTTCGGACACCGGAATAGTTTCAGAGAGATTCAGACATTTTTCGGAGTACCGGGAGGTTACCGGAAACCCCCGGGAAAGTGAATGGGCCTACATGGGCCTTAGTGGAGAGAGGAGGCAGCGCCCAGGAGGTGGTGCACGCCCCCCAAAGCCCAATCCAAATTGGACAAGGGGTGGGGGTGTCGCCCCCCTTTTCCTTCTCCCTCTCCACTTCTTTCCCCCTTTCCTACTCCGAAAAAGGAAGGGGGGATCCTACTAGGACTAGGAGTCCTAGTAGGACTCCCCCCTTGGCGCGCCCCCTCTAGGCCGGCCGCCCCTCTTCCCCTTCTTTATATACATGGGAAGGGGGCACCTCAAAGGCACATCAATTGTTCTCTTTGCCGTGTGTGGTGCCCTCATCCATAGTTCACTCCTCTGGTCATAGCGTCGTAGTGCTTATGCAAAGCCCTGCGTGGATCACATCATCAACACCGTCACCATGCCATCATGCTGACGAAACTCTCCCTCGACCCTCTACTAGATCAAGAGTTCAAGGGACGTCATCGAGCTGAACGTGTGCTGAACACGGAGGTGCCGTACGTTCGGTACTTGGATCGTTTGGATCGTGAAGACGTTCGACTACATCAATTGCGTTAACCTAACGCTTCCGCTTTCGGTCTACAAGGGTACATTGACACACTCTCCCCCTCTCGTTGCTATCCATCTCCTAGATAGATTTTGCGTGATCGTAGGATTTTTTTTGAAATTGCATGCTACGTTCCCCAACAGTGGCATCCGAGCCAGGTCTATGCATAGATGATATGCACGAGTAGAGCACAAAGGAGTTATGGGCGATAATAGTCATACTGCTTACTACCAAGGTCTTACTTTGATTCAGCGGTATTGTTGGATGAAGTGGCCCGGACCGACATTACATGACCGCGTTCATGAGACCGGTTCTAATGACGTGCTTTGCACACAGGTGGCTGGCGGGTGTCTATTTCCCCATTTTTAGTTGAATTGAGTTTAACTACAGTCGGTCCTTGTTGAAGGTTAAAATAGCACACTTGATGAAAAATCATTGTGGTTTTGATGCGTAGGTAAGAACGGTTCTTGCTAGAAGCCCGTAGCAGCCACGTAAAACTTGCAACAACAAAGTAGAGGACGTCTAACTTGTTTTTGCAGGGCTTGTTGTGATGTGACATGGTCAAGACATGATGTGATATAAATTGTTGTATTAGATGATCATGTTTTGTAACAAAGTTATTGGCAACTGGCAGGAGCCATATGGTTGTCGCCTTATTATACGAAATGCAATTGCCATATAATTGCTTTACTTTATCACTAAGCGGTAGCAATATTCGTAGAAGCAATAGTTGGCGAGACGACAATGATGCTACGATGGATATCAAGGTGTCAAGCCGGTGACAATGGAGATCATGATGGTGCTTTGGAGATGATGATCAAAGGCACAAGATGATGATGGCCTTATATATCATGTCACATATTTTGATTGCATGTGATGTTTATATTTTATGCATATTATTTTGCTTAGTCGGTAGCATTATAGGATGATCCCTCACTAAATTTCAAGGTATAACTGTTCTCCCTAAGTATGCACCGTTGCTACAGTTCGTCGTGCTGAAGACACCACGTGATGATCGGGTGTGATAAGCTCTACGCTCACATACAATGGGTGCAAGCCAGTTTTGCACGTACAGAATACTCGCGTTAAACTTGATTAGCCTAGATAGCATATGCAGATATGGCCTCGGAACACTGAGACCGAAAGGTCGAACATGAATCATATAGTAGATATGATGAACATAGAGATGTTCACCAATGAAAACTACTCCATCTCACGTGATGATCGGACATGGTTTAGTTGATATGGATTATGTGATCATTTAGACGACTAGAAGGATGTCTATCTAAGTGGGAGTTCTTTAGTAATATGATTAACTGAACTTAAATTTATCATGAACTTAGTCATGATAGTTTTTTTGCATATCTATGTTGTTGTAGATCAATGGCCCGTGCTACCATTCCCTTGAATTTTAATGCGTTCCTAGAGAAAGCTAAGTTGAAAGATGATGGTAGCAATTACACGGACTGGGTAACTTGAGGATTATCCTCATTGCTGCATAGAAGAATTACGTCCTAGAAGCACCGCTAGGTGTACCACCTGCCCCAGCAACTGCAGACATTGTGAATGCTAGGCAGTCGCGTGTTGATGACTACTCGATAGTTCAGCATGCCATGTTTTATGGCTTATAATCGAGACTTCAAGGAGGTTTTGAACGTCAGGGAGCATATGAGATGTTCCAAGAATTGAAGTTAGTATTTCAAGCAAATTCCCAAGTTGAGAGATAGGAAGTCTCCAACAAGTTCTATAGCTGCAAGATGGAGGAGAATAGTTCTCTCAATAAACACATACTCAGAATGTCTGGGTACCATAATGAAAGCACAAGTGCTCCCTGGGTGGTTTTGGTAATTAATGTCAACATATCTCTTGTTGGACTAACACTTTTACCTAGTATGTTTCAGACAAGTTCAACAATGAAGTGGCATGGACTAAAGGATGTGGAACCCCTTCAAGATGCTAAGGACAAAGGATTGGCTCAAGCTTCAAGCACAAGACTCTATATTTTATATTTTAGTGATCCAAGATCACATTGAGTCTATAGGAAAAGCCAATACTATCAAGACGGGATGAGGTGTTGCTTAATGGCTTACTTGCTCAAAGTGCTTAGTGATATGCTCCAAAGCCCTCAACTACTTTATCACATCCACACATGTCCTAAACCAAAAAGTCTAACTCGGCCCTACCGACTTTTTCTATCCGGCGCCACCGAGTTCAGATGTCTTAGCCACTACCACAAACCCTAGGCAAATCGGTCTCACCGATAGGGATCTCGGTCTCACCGAGATGGGATTGTAATCTCTCTGTGTATGTCCATTACCAAAATCGGTCTCACCGAGTTTGAGTAATTGGTACTACCGAGATTACAATGCAAACTCTCTGTTCCTCTTCGTAACATTTCGGTCTCACCGAGATGAGCGAATCGGTCCCATCGAGTTTGCCTGACCAACTCTCTAGTTAGCTTATTACCAAAATCGGTCTCACCGAGTTTGTGTAATCGGTCTCACCGAGATTACGTTATGCCCTAACCCTAACCATATCGGTCCTACCGAGTTGCATGTCGGTCCCACCGAGTTGCATGTCGGTCCCACTGAGTTGCATGTCGGTCCCACCGAAAATCCTAACGGTCACTAGATTTGCTGAATCGGTCTGATCGAGTTTCTCAATTCGGTCCCACCGAGATTGGCAAGTTGTGTGTAATGGTTAGATTTTGTGTGGAGACTATATATACCCCTCCACCCACTCTTCATTTGTGGAGAGAGCCATCAGAACGAACCTACACTTCCAACTTGCATTTTCTGAGAGAGAACCACCTACACTTGTGTTGAGACCAAGATATTCCATTCCTACCATATGAATCTTGATCTCTAGCCTTCCCCAAGTTGCTTTCCACTCAAATCTTCTTTCCACCAAATCCAAATCCTGTGAGAGAGAGAGTTGAGTGTTGGGGAGACTATCATTTGAAGCACAAGAGCAAGGAGTTCATCATCAACACACCATTTTTTACTTCTTGGAGAGTGGTGTCTCCTAGATTGGCTGGGTGTCACTTGGGAGCCTTCGACAAGATTGTGGAGTTGAACCAAGGAGTTTGTAAGGGCAAGGAGATCGCCTACTTCGTGAATATCTAACGCTAGTGAGGCAAGTCCTTCGTGGGAGACGGCCATGGTGGGATAGACAAGGTTGCTTCTTCGTGTACCCTTCATGGGTGGAGCCCTCCGTGGACTCGCGCAACCGTTACCCTTCGTGGGTTGAAGTCTCCATCAACGTGGATGTACGATAGCACCACCTATCGGAACCACGACAAAAACATCCGTGTCTCCCAATTGCGTTTGCACACTCCAATCCCATCCCTTTACATTCTTGCAAGTTGCATGCTTTACTTTCCACTGCTCATATACTCTTTGCATGCTTGCTTGTTATGTATTGTGATTGTTAAACTTGTGTCAAAACTCCACTTAAAGTTAAAGAAGTTAAAAACTGCAACTTGTGGTACTTAGTGTCTAATCACCCCCCCTCTAGACACCACTTCTCGATCCTTTCAATTGGTATCAGAGCCTTGGTCTCCATTGCTTTGGTTTAAACACCATTGGAGGAAGATGGATGAGTCCACTATTGGGAGTCTTAGACATAGAGTACCTATATTTGATGGAGAGTACTTTCATGAGTGAAAAAATGAGATGCTTGTGATTTTCAATGAATATCATTTGAAAAAGTATATTGCTAGCCCTTGTGCACCTCATGTTGACCCTATGCATCCTACCCTTGATGATTCAATTGACATAATTCGCAATCTTAGAACTGTTGAACTTATCACTAGAGGCTTGCCTAGAAACTTGATTGGATGTTTGCCTACTCTTAAGTGTGCCTACACCATATGGAAATTTCTTGAGGAACGTTTTCCAAATTATTCCTTGAAAAATCTTGATGAAATTCTCCATAAGTCTATTGCCTTGAGTAAGATGAATTCTAGTGATCCTATGTTTGGTGATTGTCTATTTGAGCTTACAAACCTTATGCGTGCCAAAGGAGATGCTGGAATTATTAGTGATATTATTTTCGAAGCTATAAAAATTCATAAACAAGATCATTGTCAAACTCACTCTAACGAATCACCCTCTCTAGGATTTGATCCACCACATGACGATGTTGAACATGTATACTATGACGAGGATGATGATAGTGACTTTGATCTTGATGATGCAATGAGACACTTTGGTCTTATGGCAAATTTCGGGGATATGTGGCAGGAGGAAAGGAATGGGTTCTTGATAGTCGATGTACCGATCACATGACGGGAGATAAAGATATGTTTCGTGATCTTGCTGAAAACGATGGTCCTCGAAAGTATGTCCCTTTTGGTGATAACTCAAAGGGTAAGGTGGTTGGCCTCGGTAAGGTGGTCATATCACATGATAGCTCCATACAAAATGTTATGCTCGTTGAATCTCTTGGCTACAACTTACTTTCAGTATCTAAACTTGCTGATTTCGGTTTCAATGTCCTATTTACTGAAGTAGATTGCCAAGTGTTTCGTAGAGAAAATCATAAAATGGTCTTTACCGGTGTACGTAGAGGTGATCTATACATTGTTGATTTCACTAAAAAGGCTCAACCTAGAACTTGCTTTATTGCTAAATCCTCTAAAGGTTGGTTATCGCATAGAAGATTAGGTCATGTTGGCATGCGAAACCTTTACAAGCTTATTAAAGGAAATCATATCCTTGGCGTTAACGATGTCATATTTGATAAGGATAGACTTTGCAGCGCTTGTCAAGCAGGTAAACAGGTTGGAGGGAGGCATCCCATGAAAAAAATCATGACCACAAGGAGGCCACTCGAGCTATTTCACATGGATCTTTTTGGTCCCAACGCCTACAAAAGTCTCGGTGGAAATTCTTTTGCTCTAGTTATAGTTGATGATTTTTCAAGATTTACGTGGGTGTTCTTTGTCGATGATAAATCGCAGGTTCAAAATATCTTCAAAAACTTCGCTAGGAAGGCCCAAAATCAATTTGAAGTGAAGATCAAGAAGGTTCGCAGCGACAACGGAACGGAGTTCAAGAACACAAATGTGGATACCTTTCTTGACGAAGAAGGTATTTCACATGAGTTCTCGGCTACGTACACACCTCAACAAAATGGAGTTGTTGAGAGGAAGAACCGGACGCTCATTGAAATGGCGAGAATGGTGCTTGATGAGTACAAGACGCCGAAGCAGTTTTGGGCGGAAGCGGTTGAGATAGCTTGTCATGCAACAAATTGCTTGTATCTTCACAAGCTACTCAGCAAGATAGCATACGAGCTTCTCACCGGTAACAAACCCCAAGTTGGATACTTTCGAGTATTCGGCTCAAAGTGCTACATTCTTGATAAGCATCGTCATTCTAAATTTTCTCCTAAGTCTCATGAAGGTTTCCTACTTGGTTATGGCTCAAACTCTCACACATACCGTGTCTACAACAATTTCACCCGAAAGGTTGAAGAAATGGTAGATGTGAAGTTTGATGAATCTAACGGCTCGCAAGTAGAGAAATTGCCAATTGATGTAGGAGACAAAGACCCCTCGGAAGCAATTCAAGACTTGTCTATTGACAAGATTCGTCCAACAGAGGTGAAGGAGAGTACCTCGCCCGTCCAAGTGGAAGCTTCTACCTCATGACAAGGTCAACCAAGAGTTGACACAGAAGCATCCACAAGTGGGACACACCAAGATGAAGAAAACGAGGAAGTGCACCAAGACGAACGCCAACAACCTCCTTCTCCACCGTGACAAGAGAACGACAACGTCAACAACGAAGAAGGCCAAGAATAAGAACAAGATGAAGAAGATGTTAAACCAAGACCCAAGCAAAAGCTTTCACGAGTTCGAGCAAGAATTGCTAAAGACCATCCCGTCAAGCAAATCTACAATGATATCCAAACCGGGAGAATCACTCGCTCTAAAACTCGTTTAGCTAACTTTTGTGAACACTATTCATTCATCTCTAGCATTGAACCTATGAAGGTTGAAGAATCATTGGAAGATCCGGATTGGATAAACACTATGCATGAAGAGCTACACAACTTTGAGAGAAATCAAGTTTGGACATTGTTGAGAAGCCCGACAACAACCACAACATCATTGGTACCAAATGGATGTTTTGCAACAAGCAAGATGAAGATGGACAAGTAGTTCGCAACAAAGCATGTCTCATCGCCCAAGGCTACACACAAGTCAAAGGTATGGACTATGGTGAGACTTATGCTCCCGTTGCTAGACTTGAGTCCATTCGCATCTTACTTGCATATGCTAATCACCATGATATCACCCTGTACCAAATGAACATTAAAAGTGCCTTTCTAAATGGTGAAATAGAGGAGGAAGTTTATGTTAAGCAACCTCCTGGCTTTGTTAATCCTAAGAAACCTGATCATGTTTACAGACTTCACAAAGCTCTTTATGGTCTTAAACAAGCTCCTAGAGCATGGTATAAATGCTTGACCAAGTTCCTTATTGAAAAAGGCTTTGAAATTGGAAAAGTAGATTCTACTCTTTTTACTAAGAGGGTCAATGGAGAACTATTTGTATGCCAAATCTATGTTGACGATATTATATTTGGTTCTACTAACCCTCACTTTAGTGAAAAGTTTGGAAAGGTAATGTTGGAGAAGTTTGAGATGTCTATGATGAGTGAACTCAAATTCTTTCTTGATTTGCAAATCAAGCAAACTAAGGAAGGTACCTTTTTCTCTCAAACGAAATACACCAAGGACTTATTCAAGAAGTTCAATATGGAAGAATGCAAAGGTATGACTACACCCATGCCTACTAGTGGACATCTTGATTTGACCAAAGATGGTGAACCGGTTGATCAAAAGGTTTATCGCTCTATGATTGGTTCATTGTTATATCTATGTGCTTCACGTCGCAATATCATTCTAAGTGTGTGCATGTGTGCACGATATCAAGCTGCTCCTAAAGAATGTCATCTTAAGGCCGTGAAAAGGATAGTGAGATACTTAATCCATACACCAAACTTTGGCATTTGGTATCCAAAGAGGGCCTCTTTCGATCTTGTTGGCTACTCCGACTCGGATTATGCCGGTGACAAGTTTGATAGAAAGTCCACTTCGGGTACTTGTCAATTTCTTGGTAGATCTCTTGTATCTTGGTCTTCCAAGAAACAAAACTCGGTATCCTTATCCACTGCCAAAGTGGAATACATTGCCGCTGGTCCATGTTGTGCTCAGTTACTTTGGATGACCCAAACTCTTAAAGATTATGGGATAATGTGAAACATGTTCCATTACTTTGTGACAATGAAAGTGCTATCAAGATTGCTCACAATCCCGTGCAACACTCTCGAACTAAGCATATTGAAGTTCGTCATCATTTCATTCGAGATCATGTTGCTAAGGGTGACATTAATCTTAAGCATGTTCGCACCGAAAAGCAATTAGCGGATATATTCACTAAACCACTTGATGAGAAAGTGTTTTGTAGGTTAAGAGGTGAATTGAACATCATTGATGCCTCAAAATTGGAGTAGGAACTCCATTTGATACATGCAAGGCATGAGCCTATGACTAATCCTTGACATTTCTCTTATGATGACTATCTTATGTCTTGGATATATTTGCACCTTGCATGTTATCTAACCCTTGTAGGTACTTGGATGAATCTAAGTCCATGAGATCGCAACCCACTCACATCTTGAGCAATCTCTACATCGCCAAGTCTCTACACAATGGTGGTTGAAGAAAAGGAAGCACGAAACCATTCAAACATATCCTTTGACAAATTCCTTGTTGAGTTTCATGATTGTCATTTTGGATAAACAAGTGCTCTTCCTTGCAAAAACTAACCCATGTAGGTAGATGAACTCAAGTTCCAAGTGGTGCTCCCAACTCTTGATGAGCTACATCAACTTTGAGCAACCCACATAAGTTCAACTACATGATCACGATCAACACCACCACCCAAGGTATGTTATTCCATCTTAGAGAAGCTTTACTCCAAGTCATGAGTCAAAGCAACTCGATAAGATGAGAATACATCAAGATGCTTAAACGAAAAATGGTAACCCCATTTTGAGCTTAAACGATTAGTATGACCTATGATCAAGTGATCTCACTTGACTCCTAAGTCAATATACTCTAACATAGGTGACTTTGTCACCGACCAATTCTAGATGAAGTTTTCTTGTGTTCTTTTCTGTGCTCTTGCATTTATCTCATGCATATCTATTTCCCCTTTCAAAAAAACTTCATCTACATCTTTTTTTATTTGTTCATCATTCCTTGCATCCAATTCATTGCAAATCCTTCAGTTAATTCCTTGCAAATCCTTGTGAGATCTTACTTGTCTAGTGAGCTGAGGTGACAAGTGTTTTCTCTGTGATGAACTCGGTCACACCGGTCTGTTGTTTTCGGTTTAACCGAATCCTTTCGGTGCAACCGAAGCATAAAACTTAGTGCCACCGATTTCACTATAGGAAAGACATTTTGCCACTTGTTCTTGCATTACTTTTGAACCAGCTCCACTCAATGAATCTTGTCTACAAGCATCAATTTACCTTAGTGCTTTGTGCTGTGACTCAAGGACCAAACCCATTCACGACAAATTCCAGAAGACCCTTGTTGGAAATTGATGTCAAAGGGGGAGAGAGAGATCACATCAATGCTTAATCATATCTATAGAGGGAGAGAATACTCAAGGAGAGAGTAATCTTCAAGGATCCCATATGCTTGGTGTTCAAGAGGAGAGATGCCACATCTCTTCTTGAGGGTAAAGACATGTTCATATGTGCTTATTTGCATTAGCTCTGTTCATTTGTTTCTTTGAGCCCTGACTTTCTGTTCCCTATCTTCTCCCAATATCCCATGCTAGATTCAGGGGGAGCAAGACATCTAAGGGAAAGGAATTCTTTAAATTCATTGCACATCTTTACCTTTGGGGACATGTCTATATCAAATGTGGTACTTAGTACTCACTCTCTACATGTCATCCCAGTCTTGGTACTCTTGTGGTTTCCTTCTATTTGCTCTGGCTAGTAGGTGCATCTGTGTTATCTAACCTTATTTTCACAGGTTCATTCCATCCTAAGACAACTCAAGACCTTAAGGTAAGTATATGCATCACAATCATATGTATGAGGAATTCTTGCTGATATACATACTATCTGCAAGAAGGACTCATGAACATGAAGGTACATTTCCCACATTCACACCTTTTGCTCTGATGCATATAGCCAAGATACATGTAACACATTGCCTACTCTGTCATGGTTATGCTCTCACATGCTTCTATATTCCATATTCACATGATTGCATACATGTAGGGGGAGCCTATGCTTGTTACATATTTTTCCAAAGATTTACTTGCTATTCTCTATATCTTTATCTAAAGCTTTGATGTATGCTGTCATCAATTACCAAAAAGGGGGAGATTGAAAGCACAAGTGCTCCCTGGGTGGTTTTGGTAATTAATGTCAACATATCTCTTGTTGGACTAACACTTTTACCTAGTATGTTTCAGACAAGTTCAACAATGAAGTGGCATGGACTAAAGGATGTGGAACCCCTTCAAGATGCTAAGGACAAAGGATTGGCTCAAGCTTCAAGCACAAGACTCTACATTTTATATTTTAGTGATCCAAGATCACATTGAGTCTATAGGAAAAGCCAATACTATCAAGACGGGATGCGGTGTTGCTTAATGGCTTACTTGCTCAAAGTGCTTAGTGATATGCTCCAAATCCCTCAACTACTTTCTCACATCCACCTATGTCCTAAACAAAAAAGTCTAACTCGGCCCTACCGACTTTTTCTATCCGGCGCCACCGAGTTCAGATGTCTTAGCCACTGCCACAAACCCTAGGCAAATCGGTCTCACCGATAGGGATCTCGGTCTAACCGAGATGGGATTGTAATCTCTCTATGTATGTCCAATACCAAAATCGGTCTCACCGAGTTTGAGTAATCGGTACTACCGAGATTACAATGCAAACTCTCTATTCCTCTTCGTAACATTTCGGTCTCACCAAGATGAGCGAATCAGTCCCACCGAGTTTGCCTGACCAACTCTCTGGTTAGCTTATTACCAAAATCGGTCTCACCGAGTTTGTGTAATCGGTCTCACCGAGATTACGTTATGCCCTAACCCTAACCATATTGGTCCTACCGAGTTGCATGTCGGTCCCACCAAAAATCCTAACGGTCACTAGATTTGCTGAATTGGTCCGACCGAGTTTCTCAATTCGGTCCCACCGAGATTGGAAAGTTGTGTGTAATGGTTAGATTTTGTGTGGAGGCTATATATACCCCTCCACCCACTCTTCATTCGCGGAGAGAGCCATCAGAACGAACCTACACTTCCAACTTGGATTTTCTGAGAGAGAACCACCTACACTTGTGTTGAGACCAATATATTCCATTCCTATCATATGAATCTTGATCTCTAGCCTTCCCCAAGTTGCTTTCCACTCAAATCTTCTTTCCACCAAATCGAAATCTCGTGAGAGAGAGTGGAGTGTTGGGGAGACTATCATTTGAAGCACAAGAGCAAGGAGTTCATCATCAACACACCATTTGTTACTTCTTGGAGAGTGGTGTCTCCTAGATTGGCTAGGTGTCACTTGGGAGCCTCCGACAAGATTGTGGAGTTGAACCAAGGAGTTTGTAAGGGCAAGGAGATCGCCTACTTCGTGAAGGTCTAGTGCTAGTGAGGCAAGTCCTTCATGGGCGACGACCATGGTGGGATAGACAAGGTTGCTTCTTCGTGGACCCTTCGTGGGTGGAGCCCTCCTTGGACTCGGGCAACCGTTACCCTTCGTGGGTTGAAGTATCCATCAACGTGGATGTACAATAGCACCACCTATCGGAACCACGACAAAAACATCAGTGTCTCCAATTGCGTTTGCACACTCTAATCCCATCCCTTTACATTCTTGCAAGTTGCATGCTTTACTTTCCGCTGCTCATATACTCTTTGCATGCTTGCTTGTTATGTATTGTGATTGTTAAACTTGTGTCAAAACTCCACTTAAACTTGAAGAAGTTAAAAACTGTAACTTGTGGTACTTAGTGTCTAATCACCCCCTCTAGACACCTCTTCTCGATCCTTTCACATAACCACTTGACTCAGCTGGGAGTTAATTTTCCTGATGATAGTGTCATTGACAGAGTTCTTCAATCATTGCCACCAAGCTGTAAAGGCTTCGTGATGAACTATAATATGCAAGGTATGGAAAAGATAATTCCTGAGCTCTTAGTAATGTTAAAGGTTGCGGAGGTAGAAATCAAGAAGGAGCATCAAGTGTTAATGGTTAAGAAGACCACTAGTTTCAAGAAAAAGGTCAAAGGGAAGAAGGGGAACTTCAAGAAGAATAGCAAGCAAGTTGCTACTCCCGAGAAGAAGCCCAAGTCTAGACCTAGGCCTGAAACTGAGTGCTTCTACTATAAAGGGACTGGTCACTGGAAGCGGAACTGCCCCAAGTATTTGGCAGATAAGAAGGATGGCAAAGTGAAAGGTATATTTGATATACATGTTATTGATGTGTACCTTACTAATGCTCGTAGTAGCGCATGTGTATTGGATACTGGTTCTGTTTCTCATATTTGCAACTCGAAACAGGGGCTACGGATTAAATGAAGATTAGCTAAGGACGAGGTGATGATGCGCGTCGAAAATGTTTCCAAGGTCGATGTGATCGCCGACGGCATGCTACCTCTACATCTACCTTTGGGATAAGTCTTAGACCTGAATAATTGTTATTTGGTGCCAGCGTTGAGCATGAACATTATATCTAGATCTTGTTTGATGCGAGCTGGTTATTCATTTAAATCAGAGAATAGTGGTTGTTCTATTTATATGAGTAATATCTTTTATGGTCATGCACCCTTGTTTAGTGGGCTATTTTTGTTGGATCTTGATCGTAGTGATACACATGTTCATAATATTGAAGCCAAAAGATGCAAAGTTTGTAATGATAGTGCAACTTATTTGTGGGACTGCCGTTTAGGTCATATTGGTGTAAAGCGCATGAAGAAACTCCATACTGATTTGCTTTTGGAATCACTTGATTATGAATCACTTGGTGCTTGCAAACCATGCCTCATCGGAAAGATGACTAAGACTCTGTTCTTTGGAACAATGGAGCGAGCCATTGACTTATTGGAATCCGATGAGTGTTGAGGCTCGCGGCGGGTATCGTTATTTTCTGACCTTCACAGATGATTTGAGAAGATATGGGTATATCTACTTAATGAAACACAAGTCTGAAACATTTGAAAAGTTCAAAGAATTTTAGAGTGAAGTGGAGAATCATCGTAACAAGAAAATAAAAGTTTCTACGATCTGATCATGGAGGTGAATATTTGAGTTATGAGTTTGGCCTTCATTTAAAACAATGTGGAATAGTTTCACAGCTCACGCCACCTGGAACACCACATCGTAATGGTGTGTCCGAACATCGTAACCGCACTTTATTGGATATGGTGCGATCTATGATGTCTCTTACCAGTTTACCCCTATCATTTTGGGGTTATGCATTAGATACAGCTGCATTCAATTTAAATAGGGCGCTGTCAAAATCCCTTGAGATGACATCATATGAACTTTGGTTTGGCAAGAAACCTAAGCTGTCGTTTCTTAAAGTTTGGGGCTGCGATGCTTATGTGAAAAAGCTTCAACCTGATAAGCTCGAACCCAAATCAGAGAAATGCGTCTTCATAGGATTCCCAAAAGAAACTATTGGGTATACCTTCTATCACAGATCCAAAGGCAAGATATTCGTTGCTAAGAATGGATCCTTTCTAGAGAAGGAGTTTCGCTCAAAAGAAGTGAGTGGGAGGAAAGTAGAACTTTATGAGGTAATTGTACCTTCTCCCGAATTGGAAAGTAGTTCATCATAGAAATCAGTTCCAGTGATTCCTACACAAATTAGTGAGGAAGCTAATGATGATGATCATGAAACTTCAGAGCAAGTTACTACCGAACCTCGTAGGTCAACCAGAGTACGGTCGGCACCAGAGTGGTACGGAAATCCTATTCTGGAAGTCATGTTACTAGACCATGATGAACCTATGAACTATGAGGAAGTGATGATGGGCCCAGATTCCACAAAATGGCTTGAGGCCATGAAATCTGAGATGGGATCCATGTATGAGAACAAAATGTGGACTTTGGTAGACTTGCCCGATGATCGGCAAGCCATAGAAATAAATGGATCTTCAAGAAGAAGATTGATGTTGACGGTAATGTTACTGTCTACAAAGCTTGACTTGTTGCGAAACGTTTTCGACAAGTTCAAGGAGTTGACTATGATGAGACCTTCTCACCCTTAGCGATGCTTAAGTCTGTTCGAATCATGTTAGCAATTGCCGCATTTTATGATTATGAAATTTGGCAAATGGATGTCAAAACTACATTCCTTAATGGATTTCTTAAAGAAGAGTTGTATATGATGCAACCAGAAGGTTTTGTCGATCCAAAAGGTGCTAACAAAGTGTGCAAGCTCCAACGATCCATTTATGGACTGGTGCAAGCCTATCGGAGTTGGAATATACGCTTTGATAATGTGATCAAAGCATATGGGTTTATATAGACTTTTGGAGAAGCCTGTATTTACAAGAAAGTGAGTGGGAGCTCTGTAGGATTTCTAATATTATATGTGGATGACATATTGTTGATTGGAAATAATACAAAATTTCTAGATAGCATAAAAGGATACTTGAATAAGAATTTTCCAATGAAAGACCTCGGTGAAGCTGCTTATACATTGGGCATCATGATCTATAGAGATAGATGAAGACGCTTAATTGGACTTTCACAAAGCACATACCTTGATAAAGTTTTGAAGAAGTTCAGAATGGATCAGTCAAATAAAGGGTTCTTGCCTGTGGTACAAGGTGTGAAGTTGAGTCAGACTCAATGTCCGACCACTGCAGAAGATAGAGAGAAAATGAAAGTCATTCCCTATACCTCAGCCATAGGTTCTATCATGTATGCAACGCTGTGTACCAGACTTGATGTGTGCCTTGGTCTAAGTTTAGCAGCGAGGTACCAAAGTAATCTAGGAGTGGGTCACTGGACAATGGTCAAGAACATCCTGAAATACCTGAAAAGGACTAAGGATATGTTTCTCATTTATGGAGGTGACAAGGAGCTTGTCGCGAATGGTTACGTCAATGCAAGCTTTGACACTAATCCGAATGACACTAAGTCGCAAACCGGATAAGTGTTTATATTGAATGATCGAGCTATTAGTTGGTGCAGTTCCAAGCAGAGCGTCATGGCAGGATCTACGTGTGAAGCGGAGTACATAGCTGCTTCGTAAGCAGTAAATGAAAGAGTCTGGATGAAGGAGTTCATATCCGATCTAGGTGTAATACATAGTGCATCAGGTCCAATGAAAATCTTTTGTGACAATACTGGAGCAATTGCCTTGGCAAAGGAATCCAGATTTCACAAGAGAACCAAACACATCAAGAGACACTTCAATTCCATCCACGATCAAGTCAAGGAGGGGGACATAGAGATTTGCAAAATACATACAGATCTGAATGTTGTAGACCCATTGACTAAGCAAAACATGATCAGCACCAAGACTCCATGGGTGTTAGAATCATTACTATGTAATCTAGATTATTGACTCTGGTGCAAGTGGTAGACTGAAGGAAATATGCCCTAGAGGCAATAATAAAGTTGTTATTTATATTTCCTTATATCATGATAAATGTTTATTATTCATGCTAGAATTGTATTGACGGGAAACTTAGTACATGCGTGAATACATAGACAAAACAAAGTGTCCCTGGTATGCCTCTACTTGACTAGCTCGTTAATCAAAGATGGTTATGTTTCCTGACCATAGACATGTGTTGTCATTTGATGAACGAGATCACATCATTAGAGAATGATGTGATAGACAAGACCCATCCGTTAGCTTAACATAATGATCATTAAGTTTTATTGCTATTGCTTTCTTCATGACTTATACATGTTCCTCTGACTATGAGATTATGCAAATCCCGAATACCGGAGGAACACCTTGTGTTCTATCAAGCGTCACAACGTAACTGGGTGATTATAAAGATGCTCTAAAGGTGTCTTTGAAGGTGTTTGTTGGGTTGGCATAGATCGAGATTAGGATTTGTCACTCCGTGTATCGGAGAGGTATTTCTGGGCCCTCTCGGTAATGCTCATCACTATAAGCCTTGCAAGCAATGTGATTAATTAGTTAGTTACAGGATGATACATTACGGAACGACTAAAGATACTTGCCGGTAGCGAGATTGAACTAGGTATGTTGATACCGATGATCGAATCTCGGGCAAGTAACATACCGATGACAAAGGGAACAACGTATGTTGTTGTGCGGTTTGACCGATAAAGATCTTCGTAGAATATGTAGGAGCCAATATGAGCATCCAGGTTCCGCTATTTGTTATTGAATGGAGATGTGTCTCGATCATGTCTACACAGTTCTCGAACTCGTAGGGTCTGCACGCACATTCGATGACGGTTTGTATTATGAGTTATGTGTTTTGGTGACCGAAGTTTGTTCGGAGTCCCGGATGAGATCACGGACATGACGAGGAGTCTCAAAATGGTCGAGAGGTAAAGATTGTTATATTGTAAGGTTATGTTCGGACACCGGAATAGTTTCGGAGAGATTTAGACATTTTTCGGAGTACCGGGAGGTTACCGGAAACCCCCGGGAATGTTAATGGGCCTACATGGGCATTAGTGGAGAGAGGAGGCAGCGGCCAGGAGGTGGCGCGCGCCCCCCAAGCCCAATCCTAATTGGACAAGGGGTGGGGGCGTGGCCCCCCTTTTCCTTCTCCGTCTCCACTTCTTTCCCCCTTTCTTACTCCGAAAAAGGAAGGGGGAATCCTACTAGGACTGCGAGTCCTAGTATGACTCCCCACTTGGCGCACCCCCTCTAGTCTGGCCGCCCCCTCTTCCCCTCCTTTATATACGTGGGCAGGGGCATCCCAAAGGCACATCAATTGTTCTCTTTGTCGTGTGCGGTGACCCCCCTCCGCAGTTTACTCCTCTGGTCATAGCGTTGTAGTGCTTAGGCAAAGCCCTGCGCAGATCACATCATCAACACCGTCACCATGCCGTTGTGCTGATGGAACTCTCCCTCGACCCTCTACTGGATCATGAGTTCGAGGGACATCATTGAGCTGAACGTGTGCTGAACACGGAGGTGCCGTACATTTGGTACTTGGATCGGTTGGATCGTGAAGACGTTCGACTACATCAACTGCGTTAACCTAACGCTTCCTCTTTTGGTCTACGAGGGTACGTGGACACACTCTCCCCCTCTCGTTGCTATGCATCTCCTAGATACATCTTGCATGATCGTAGGAATTTTTTTGAAATTGCATGCTACGTTCCCAACACCTTCTACTTACCCCGCATAGACCAGATCATCGACGCCACAGACATGACTGGCTATGCTTTTTCGATGCCTACTCTGGATACCATCAAATTGAAATGAAGGAGTTCGACCAAGCCGCAAACACATTCATCACCCCCTACGGGCCATTCTGCTTCAACATAATGCCCTTCGGGTTAAAAAATGCAGGCGCCACATACCAGCGCATGATTCAGACATGCCTAGAAAATCAAATCGGCAAAACAGTGGAAGCATGTGTAGACGACGTGGTCATCGAAACCAAACACACAAGCCAGTTGGTGGGCGACCTCCGCCAAACCGTTGATAATCTACGGGCTTACAATAAACGGATCAATTCGGACAAATGCATCTTCGGAGTTCCCGCCGGAAAACTACTTGGATTTATTGTCTCCCATAGAGGAATAGAGGCCAACCTGGCTAAAATCCTAGCTCTATCCCAGCTAGCGATCCCTATGGAGCTAAAACACGTCCAAAAACTGGCGGGCTATGTGGCAGCCTTGAGCCGCTTTATCTCCCGCCTTGGTGAAAAGGCACTGTGCTCTACAGATTGCTCAAACGGACCAAAAACTTCAAGTGGACCGATGAAGCAACTGCCTTACTAGAAGAATAAAAAGATTGTTGGCCGACAATCCTATACTGGCAGCACCCGGTATAGGCGAACCCATGCTGTTGTAAATCTCGATGACGAATCAAGTGGTGAGTGCGGTTCTCATGGTAGAACAAGAAGCAGAGGGCCACAAGTTCTGGGTGCAGAAGCCAATCTACTATGTATCAGAAGTGCTTACCCCGTGCAAATCTCGGTATCCGCATTACCAGAAGATAGCTTATACGATTTTTATGGCATCCTGAAAACTCCGACACTACTTTCAAGTGTTCGGTCATGGTGGCATCCAAAGTACCACTGAAGGAAATCGTCAACAACAGGGACGCGACTGGCCGCATGGCCAAATGGGCTATAGAGCTCCTTCCCTTTGAAATCGTGTACAAACCACGCCGAGCTATTAAATCTAAGGTGTTGGCCAATTTTCTCGCCGAATGGACAGAAGCCGAGCTTCGCAGGGAATATAGTACATACTCACGTTGGACAATGTACTTCAATGACTTCAAAATGCTAGCTGGACTGGGGGCTGGGGTGATCCTTACATCCCCCACTGGCAATAACATCTGGTATGTACTACAAATTATGTATACTGATTTCAACAACGCCGTTGAATATGAGGCCCTGTTGCATGGGCTTCGGATGGCAACATCAATGGGTGTACAATGGCTCGAGGTGCGGGGAGACTCCAACCTCGCCATCTCCCAAGTCAATGGCGAATTCAATGCTAAAGTCCCAAAGATGGCGATATATTGGAATGTCGTCCTTAAAATATCTGCCAAGTTTGAAGGGTTAGAATTTCACCATGTCTCCAGAGAGAGCAATCAAGCTGCTGACGTCCTTGCTCACATGGGCGCCAAGCATGACCTGGTCCCTAAGAACACCTTCGTTTAACAGATTTTCAAGCCATCCATGGTGTGGCAGGACGAAGGCAAGGATGCTGGAGCCAATGGCCCAGAACAGATCATCCTCCCATCATCGAACCAGACAAAGAAATCAACGGAGGCTCAAGACCCAAGGAAACAACTTCAGCTCACAAAGTCATGGCAGTCATTGCGCCATGGACCGAGCCCTTCCTCGCCTATCTTCTCCGCCAAGAGATCCCTGATGACCAGACGGAGACACGACACATAATTCGGTGCTCTAAAGCTTATAAGGTCCATGAGGTGAACTGTACAAAAAAAGCACTACTAGAGTCCTCCATAGATGCATATCCGAATAGGAGGGGCGGCAACTATTGGCCGAGATACACGCTGGCATGGTGTTGGGGAACGTCGTAATTAAAAAAATCCTATAATCACATAAGATCTATCTAGGAGATGCATAGCAATGAGACGGGAGACTGTGTCCATGTACCCTTGTAGACTGAAAGTGGAAGCGTTTAGTAACACGGTTGATGCAGTCGAACGTCTTCACGATCCAACAGATCCAAGTACCGAACGTACGACACCTCCGTGTTCAGCACATGTTCAGCTCGATGACGTTCTCAAACTCTTGATCTAGTAGAGGGTCGAGGGAGAGTTCCGTCAGCACGACGGCGTGGTGACGGTGTTGATGATGTGATCCGCGCAGGGCTTTGCCTAAGCACTACGATGATACTATCGAAGGAGTAAACGGTGGAGGGGGGCACCGCACATGGCTAAGACAATGTTGTGCCTTTGGGGTGCCCCCTTCCCCCGCATATAAAGGAGGGAGGAGGAGGCCGGCCATCAGGGGTGCGCCAAGGGAGGGGGAGTCCTACTAGGACTCCACTCCTAGTAGGATTCGCCCCCCTCTTTTTTCCTTTTACCGAAGAAGAAAGGGGGAAGAAGAGGGAGAAGGAGAAGGAAAGGCGGGAACCACCCCCTTCCCTACTCCAATTCGGCCTCCTACATTGTGGGGGGAGCACCAGCCCCGTGTGAGCTGGTTAGCCTCCCTCCCATGGCCCATATGGCCCATATCTTCCACCGGGGGGTTCCGGTAACCCTTCCGGTACTCCGGTTTGTACCCGATACACTCTGGAACCCTTCCGGTGTCCGAATACCACCTTCCAATATATCAATCTTTACGTCTTGACCATTTTGAGACTCCTCGTCATGTCCATGACCTCATCTAGGACTCCAAACAAACTTCAGTCATCAAAAACACATAACTCATAATACAAATCGTCATCAAACATTAAGCGTGCGGACCCCACGGGTTTGAGAACTATGTAGACATGACCGAGACACATCTTCGGTCAATAACCAATAGCGGAACCTGGATGCTCATATTGGCTCCTACATATTCTACAAAGATATTTATCGGTCAAACCGCACAACAACATACGTTGTTCCCTTTGTCGTCGGTATGTTATTTGCCCGAGATTCGATCGTCGGTATCATCATACCTAGTTCAATCTCATTACTGGCAAGTCTCTTTACTCGTTCCATAAGGCTTCATCCCGCAACTAACTCATTAGTTACATTGCTTGCAAGGCTTATAGTGATGAGCATTACCGAGAGGGCCCAGAGATACCTCTCCGATACACAGAGTGAGAAATCCTATTCTCGATCTATGCCAACCTAACAAACACCTTCGGAGACACCTGTAGAGCATGTTTATAATCACCCAGTTATGTTGTGACATTTGATATCACACAAGGTGTTCCTCCGGTATTCGGGAGTTACATAATCTCATAGCCAGAGGAACATGTATAAGTCATGAAGAAAGCAATAGCAATAAAACTTAACGATCATTATGCTAAGATAATGGATGGGTCTTGTCCATCACATCATTCTCTAATGATGTGATCCCATTCATCAAATGACAACACATGTCTATGGTCAGGCAACATAATCATCTTTGATTAACGAGCTAGTCAAGTAGGCATACTAGGGACACTTTGTTTTGTCCATGTATTCACACATGTACTAAGTTTCCGATTAATACAATTCTAGCATGAATAATAAACATTTATCATGATATAAGGAAATATAAATAACAACTTTATTATTGCCTCTAGGGCATATTTCCTTTAGTCTCCCACTTGCACTAGAGTCAATAATCTAGTTCACATCGCCATGTGATTTAACACCAATAGTTCACATCTGTATGTGATTAACACCCATAGTTCACATCGCCATGTGACAAATAACCAAAGGGTTTACTAGAGTCAATAATCTAGTTCACATTGCTATGTGATTAACACCCAAAGAGTACTGAGGTGTGATCATGTTTTGCTTGTGAGAGAAGTTTAGTCAACGGGTCTTCTAAATTCGGAGCCGTATGTATTTTGCAAATTTTCTATGTCTACAATGCTCTGCATGGAGCTACTTTAGCTAATTGCTCCCACATTCAATCTGTATCCAAATTGAGACTCAAAGTCATCTGGATTGGTGTAAAACTTACATCGATGTAACTCTTTACAACGAACTCTTTATCACCTCCATAATCGAGAAATACTTCCTTAGTCCTCTTAGGTAACTAAGGATAACTTTGACCGCTATACAGTGATCCACTCCTAGATCACTATCGTACCCCCTTGCCAAACTCATAGCAAGGTACACAACTGGTCTGATACATAGCATGGCATACTTTATAGAACCTATGACTGGGGCATAGGGAATGACTTTCATTCTCTTTCTATCTTCTGCCGTGGTTGGGCTTTGAGTCTTACTCAACTTACACCTTGTAATACAAGCAAGAACTCCTTCTTTGACTGATCTATTTTGAACTCATTGAAAAATCTTATCAAGCGTCTTGATCTATCTCTATAGATCTTGATGCCCAATATGTAAGCAGCTTCACCGAGGTCTTTCTTTGAAAATCTCCTTTCAAACTCTCCTTTATCCTTTCCAGAAAATTCTACATTATTTATGATCAACAATATGTTATTCACATATACTTATCAGAAAGACTGTAGTGCTCCCACTCACTTTCTTGTAAATATAGGCTTCACCGCAACTCTGTATAAAACTATATGCTTTGATCAACTCATCAAAGCGTATATTCCAACTCCGAGATGCTTGCACCAGTCCATAGATGGATCGCTGGAGCTCGCATACTTTATTTGCACCTTTAGAATTAACAAAACCTTTTGGTTGCATCATATACAACTCTCCTTAGAGATATCCATTTAAGGAATGCAGTTCTGATATCCATTTGCCAGATTTCATAAAATATGGCAATTGCTAACATGATTCAGACAAACTTAAGCATCGCTACAGTTGAGAAAATCTCATTGTAGTCAACATCTTGAACTTGTCGAAAACCCTTTTGCAAATAGTCGAGCTTTGTAGATAGTAACACTACCATTAGCGTCCATCTTCCGCTTGAAGATCCATTTATTTTCTATAGCTCACCGATCATCGGGTAATTCCACCAAAATCCACACTTGGTTCTCATACATGGATCCCATCTTAGATTTCATGGCCTCAAGCCATTTCGCGGAATCTGGGCTCATCATCGCTTCCTCATAGTTCGTAGGTTCATCATGGTCAAGTAATATGACTTCTAGAATAGGATTACCTTCTGGTGCGGACCGTACTCTGGTTGACCTACAAGGTTTGGTAGTAACTAGATCTGAAGTTTCATGATCATCATCATTAGCTTCCTCACTAATTGGTGGAGGAATCAGTGGAACTGATTTCTCTGATGAACTACTTTCCAATTCAGGAGAAGGTACAATTACCTCATCAAGTTCTACTTTCCTCCCACTCTCTTCTTTCGAGAGAAACTCCTTCTCTAGAAAGGATCAATTCTTAGCAATGAATATCTTGCCTTCGGATCTGTGATAGAAGGTATACCCGATAGTTTCTGTTGGGTATCCTATGAAGATGCATTTCTCCGATTTGGGTTCGAGCTTATCAGGTTGAAGATTTTTCACATAAGCATCGCAGCCCCAAACTTTAACAAATGACAACTTAGGTTTTTGCCAAACCATAGTTCATACGGTGTCATCTCAATGGATTTTGACGGTGCCCTGTTTAAATTGAATGCAGCTGTCTCTAATACATAATCCCAAAATGATAGTGGTAAGCCGGTAAGAGACATCATAGATTGCACCATATCTGATAAAGTGCGGTTTACAATGTTTGGACACATCATTACACTATGGTGTTCCATGTGGCGTGAGCTATGCAACTATTCCACATTGTTTTAAATGAAGGCCAAACTCGTAACTCAAATATTCTCCTCCACGATCAGATCGTAGAAACTTTTATTTTCTTGTTACAATGATTCTCCACTTCACTCTAAAATTCTTTGAACTTTCTTAATGTTTCAGACTTGTGCTTCATTAAGTAGATATACCCGTATCTGCTTAAATCATCTGTGAAGGTAAGAAAATAATGATACCCGCCACGAGCATCAACACTCATTGGACCGCATACATCGGTATGTATTATTTCCAATAAGTCATTAGCTTGTTCCATTGTTCTGGAGAATGGAGTTTTAGTCATCTTGCCCATAAGGCATGGTTCGCGAGTATCAAATGATTCATAATCAAGTGATTCCAAAAGTCCATATTTATGGAGTTTCTTCATGCGCTTTACACCGATATGACCCAAACAGTAGTGCCACAAATAAGTTGCACTATCATTATCAACTTTGCATATTTTGGCATCAATATTCTGAATATGTGTATTACCATGATTGAGATTCAATAAACCATCAACATTAGGTGTATGACCATAGAGTACATTTCAGCAACACCTTCACCATCCTTCCTTTTGAACTTGTCAAGCTGACTTTGGAGCACATCCAACTTGGATTCCTTGACGGACTCGGTACCTTCATGCATATCAATCAAAGTATCCCAAATTTCCTTTGCATTCTCAAGACGGCTGTCGGCGTTCTGGGAACGGGGGTCCCCAGAATTGCCTGCCTGCGGCCTGCGGCGTGGCTCAAAGGGGGCCCAACACGGCCCATCTTCATCAGCGCAAGCTCAAGACCCTCGCGAGGGGCCAAGCATCATGGGGCGGACGACAAGGAGCTTCCTCAGGCACGGCCTCGTCAGGCTGGCTCATGATGAGGTGGAGAGCTCAAGGCGGGGTACCTTGCAAGGTGCCCATGACGCAAGCCATGACGACCAAGGGCGCCTGCCGGGCGCCAGCCCGCGCAGTGTCCTTCTTTCCTCTTTGGTGCAAGGGGAGCAAGCGCAGGCGAGAGCATCAAGCAAAGGCGTCCGTTTTGGTGCAACAAGACCAAGACCAGTCCAACGGCAGGATGGAGGTTACCGTGGAGCCCAAGTCGGCGTCACCACCAGAGCCTTTGACAGGCGAGGACCAACTTTAGTCAGGATAAGTGTACTAGATGTTCCCCTTCAAATTGGCCAATTGTTGGCGCCCTTCCCGCTCAATATTTGGGAAGAGGCCCAGGGCCTTCGCCTATAAATAGGACTAGCCACCCACAGGGTAGGGAGAGATCGATCAATCCATCCGGCCGGCAAGGACACAGATCCATCCGGCCAAAGAGAGAGACCACAAGAACAGACCCTCGCGAGGCTGTTCTTCCTTGTATTGTTCATCATCAGCCCAAGAGGCGATCCACCACACACACACTGGAGTAGGGTATTACACCACAAAGGTGCCCTAAACCAGTATAAATCCTGTGTCTCTTGTGTTGTTCTTTTCGTAGTTTAGATCCTAGCGATTCGGCGAGGAACGGGTAGGTAGAAGGCGAAACCTCCGCGCGCACCCCAGTGTTCGAACCTCAAGGGTCTGCCGGAACCCGAAATCCGACATTTGGCGCGCCAGGTAGGGGTGCGCCGGGATCCACCTTCCGCCACCTTGTGTCCCGCCGCATCGTCATCACCATGTCCAGCGACCAAGCGGGCAACCCTGCCCCCTGGGCAGCTTGGCCCGCCGGCACAGAGCCGCTCACCCAGGGCAACCCAGCGCCCCAAGCAGCTCGCCGTCCGCAGAGCGCTGCGGGCCGTGGGCGACGCGGACAGACCCTGACAGCTCTCACACCGCGACAGACGCGGTCGGCAGCGAGAGCTTCCAACCACGCCGTGGCCACGGCGCCGCACACTCGCCGGGAGCAGGCGAACTCAAGGGCCGCGCTCACGGTGGCCCGAGAGCTGCTGCAGTGCAGGCTGATGGAAGGCGGCTGTGACGTGTTGCTAGAGTGGGTGGCAGAGCTCCTGGGCTTCGCTGCCTCGGGGGCTCACCCCTTCTGCACTCAACTCCCGTCTCAGGCCAAGAGCAGCCCGCGTGGGTGCCCCACGCGCGCCCGCCGGCTCCAAGGCTACCCCGGCATCAATGAAGCCGTCGGCACCAGGCCGGCGGCTGTGCTGACTCCGCTCCCCACTGGCGAAGAAGGACTCGCCACAACCCACGGCCCAGTAGGCCGCCGCATTACCACCCCCAGGTTGGCGCATCAAGCAGAGCTCCATGGCACACGGAGCACTATGACGTGGCCTTCGGGGTGGCGGCCCCCGAAGAGTACGTGCCCCGCATGTTGGACCAAGGGCACCCGCGGGAGGGCGAACAAGGCTCGCTCCTTAGCCCAAGCTGGGGGGATGAGGCACCAGAAGCTGAGCTCTTCCAGGAGTCCCGGGGCGGCCCCACCGGCCACGCTAGAAGCGACGATTATCGGGTGCCGGACTTAGGTAGGGGGTGCTCCGGACTTCTTCTTCCGTCACCCTGTTCTTCTCCGACCGTCGCGACCATGTCTGACGCATGCCGGGTTCGCGCCGAGCGCCGAGCCGCCCTCGCTTCCCGCGTCGCCCAGACGGCTCCCGTTGGCGAGCACCCTCGTCGTTCCTCGTCGCCTGCTGTCAACGCCGCCACCGGCCCAGCGGGGAACGAGCAGCAAGCATCGTCCCAGCACCCGTCCATGAGGCGAGACGGCCGTACCGCTACGCCCTCGCTCACCCCCGCTGGTTCTTCATCCCGCGTGCCTCGCGCGGCCATGGAGGCTCGAGCTGTGCTCATCACGGCAAACGAGCTCCTGCGCTACCGCCCAGTCGACGACGCCTACGAAGAGTGGCTCGACCGAGTCGCTGAACTCGTCCGCGCCGCTAGGGGCTCCACCGCGCCAACTTTCTTGCTGCACCGCGCCCCACCATGCGCGGGCAATGAAGCTCCTGGGGCGCCTCAGCCGCCTCCCCCTCAAGAAGGCGCCCTGGCTCCAAGGCGCGCGGCCCCTTGGCGGATCCCGCCCCATCAGGAACCAGCGCAGCGGGAGCAGAGCTGCCAAGAGGTCCCACGCCCTCGAGAAGCTGCCCGAGCGCTCCCTGCTCTAGCTCATCCCGACCATGCTCCTGCTCCAGCATGTCAAGAACCCCCGCTGCACCCAGCTGCGGCGCACGGGGACCCACAAGACCGAGCCCTTCGTCCTCCAAGGCCTCATGTGGCCACAGCGGGCTGCCGCGCCTTCACCACTGAGCTACGCACCGTCGCGTGGCCCGGCAAGTTCAAGCCAAACCTGCCTCCTTGCTACGACGGCACGGCAGACCCTGCAGAGTTCCTTCAGCTCTATGAGCTGGGCATCGAGGCTGCCAACAGAGACGAGAAGGTCATGGCGAACTGGTTCCCCATGGCTCTCAAGGACGGGGCCCGCACCTGGCTTCTGAACCTGGCCCCAGGCACGATCTCCTCCTGGGACGAGATGCGCACCCGCTTCATCGCCAACTTCCAGGATACTCGCGACCAGCCACCCACCTTGAGCGACATGCGCCGCATCAAGCAACAACCGGGGGAAACCCTGCAGAAGTACATCCAGTGCTTCAACAACGCGCGCCTCAAGATTCCCAAGGTGACCGAGGAGGCCATCATCTCAGCCTTCTCTGACGGCGTGCGTGACGTCAAGATGAAGGAGGAGCTTGCAATGCATAAAGATTTGTGCACTTCCTTGGAGCTGTTCAACCTGGCGACCAAGTGCGCCAGGGCTGAGGAAGGGCGTCTCTCCCTCCTCGAATTGCCTGCCGCAGACCCTGAAAAGAAGAAGCCCAAGGCCAAGGACGTGAAGCGCAAGGGGGCTGTTGTGCTCGCGGCAGAACCAGACACCAAGCGGGGCAGAGATCAGCCCGAATCCTCCAAGGGCAGTCGGTACTGCATGTACCACGACCTCCACACCCACAACACCAATGAATGCCAAGAGCTCAGGGCTGTGCGTGAAGGACGGACTGGCCGACGTCCCGACCGCAACGACCGGGGCTACGGACGAGGAGGAGGAAGGAATGCAGGACGCTGGGAAGACCGTGGCCCACGTCAAGGGTGGCGCGACCAACCTCGCGAGGATTGCTGGCAGGACCCGCCTCGCGAGGGAGGCTGGAGGGATCAGCCTCGCGAGGATCGCCCGCAAGGTAACGCATGCCTCCCTCCGCTACTGCCGCAGCCAAGGAGAAATGAGGACCGTCATCAGGACGAAGGGGCTGGGGGCTTCCAAGAACCACGTGCGATCGCCTGCATCCTAGGCGGAGCTCAAGCCAAAGCCTCTCAACGCATCTTCAAGCAGTTCGCCCGCGAGGTGAATGCAGTCCTCCCCAAGCTCGAGGCCACGCGCCCTCTCAGGTGGTCGGCGTGCGCCATCACGTTCAGCTCAGCGGATCAGCTCAAGTGCGCGGCCACAGCCGGAGTCCTCCCGATGCTTTGTTCCCCAATCATCAGCAACGTGCTAGTCACCAAGACCCTCATTGATGGCGGGGCAGGGCTCAACGTCCTGTCCGTGGAAACATTCAACAATCTCCAAGTACCCTACAGTCAGCTTCAGCCCACCAAGCCTTTCTCTGGAGTCACCGACGGCTCCACGGTCCCGATTGGGCAGGTCCACCTCCCTGTCAACTTCGGGGCACGCGACAACTACCGCACCGAGCTCATTGACTTCGACGTCGCCCACATTCGCCTGCCGTACAACGCCATCCTCGGGTACCCAGTGCTGGCCAAGTTCATGGCCATAACCCACCACGGCTACAACGTCCTCAAGATGCCAGGAAGTGGCGGAGTCATCACGGTGCCCTGCGAAAAGAGAGACGCAGTCTGCTCCCTGGAGAGAGCCTTTCAGGCCGCATCACTGGAAGACCTGGATCGTGGAAGCAGGAGGCTTCCCGAGGCCGCCCCCAAGAAGAAGAAGACATCGACCGGCCCGGCCCCTTAGGAGGCAGGTCCCTCTGGGCCCGTGCCTGCTCAGGGGGAACCTCCCTCCATCGCATAGGGAAGCGCGCCTGGTTCCCTCCTCAGTCAGGGCTCGGGGGATCTCCCCTGGAGAGCCCTCGACCTTGCCAAGGTCACGAGGGAGGCGCTTGGGCACCACATGGATGCGTGCTTCGAAGCACGTTTCCGTCGAGAAGGAGCAAGGCAAGGAGGGCCAAACCCTTAGGAGTTCGTCAGCAAGACCATTCAGGAGCTACATGAGTCAAGGGTCATGAGAGGCAGCCGCCGCTTACCCGCTGTGGCCCCCCATCCAGGCGAGGATGGTGGGCTGCACGTCTGCATCGACATACCAGGGCTCAACCAAGCCGCGTCTCAGGAGCGCCTCTGGCCTTCGTGAGTGGGACGCTGCGAGGGCCCACCCACAGCTACGTTCGCATGCCTTACGGCTTGCCGAACGCGGCTGCTACGTACCGGCGCATCATGAGGGCCATCCTGGAGGCTCAAGAGATCAGGCGTTCTGCAGCCCTGGCGGAGATGGAGACAGTCCGCGAGGAGCCACCAGCGCCTCCGGAGCCTCCCGAGGCCCCAGGGCCTGGGGGCTCATGAGGATCTGCTCCCACAGCCCACCGAGTCTGCTGCGTCAACACCCCTTCGTCTTCAGCATCATCAGGTGACATCTTTCTAGTTTCATTTCTAGTTGGGAGCGCCCCCAGGGCTGCATTATTCCCAGGCCGCATGGGTCCGTCCCTGTGGCATGTATCTCTTTTATTTCATGTTCTTAGCTCACTCTGCTGGGGGCGCCCCTCGGGCTGCATTATCCCCAAGCCGCTCGGGTCAGACCCAGTGGCATGTACCCCTCTTGCATTTATCTTAGGGCCGTGTTTTCGACCCGTCATGCTTGTTGCTTGGTGCCTGTTTATGGTACCTCTTTTTCTTCCTGGATGTCGCAAGCTTGTGCGTTAAAGGGGGGTGCCTGAGCATCGCGACTCAGGGCTCCTACCAGCTCTCCGGCCCTCACCCTCTGGTCTGCCCACGGCATCGCGCCCCGGCACACCAGCGACGGCTGAGACCAGCCCGAGAGCCGGGACCCGAGGACGTAGAGTTTCGACATCTAACCAAGCTTGCGCGTTAAAGGGGGGTGCGTGAGCATCGCGACTCAGGGCTCCTACCGGCTCTCCGGCCCTCACCCTCTGGTCTACCCACGGCATCCCGCCCCGGCACACCAGCGACGGCTGAGACCAGCCCGAGAGCCGGGACCCGAGGACGTAGAGTTTCGACATCTAACCAAGCTTGCGCGTTAAAGGGGGGGTGCCTGAGCATCGCGACTCAGGGATCCTACCGGCTCTCCGGCCCTCACCCTCTGGTCTGCCCACGGCATCGCGCCCCGGCACACCAGCGACGGCTGAGACCAGCCCGAGAGCCGGGACCCGAGGACGTATAGCATCGGCATCTAGCCAAATTTGCAGGAACACACTCCAAGATAAGGCCCAGAGCCAGGCGCAACCCGCCTTGAGGTAGGGCCCCGTGAGTCCCGCGCTGGCTCACGGGTGCCCAGATACACCTCGTCAAGCCCTACCGTGCCAGCCACGTGTTAGGGCGGGGCTGTACACGCCCCGGGGGCTCCTCCCGGAGGGGAGCCCCCTCCCACGCACCAGTGGAAGCACCATGCTCCGCGCTGGCTGATGACACTGCCGAGGAGCGGCTATGCCCGTACGCATACGGAAGTGCTATGCTCCGCGCTGGTGATAAACAACTGAGGGTGCCCCCCCGGGCCGCATCAACCTCAGGGAGCCCAGAGCTCAGTATCTAGCCTCATTGCAATGCCTCCCCTCGGGAGTGCCGTGCGAGGGGGCTGGGCATGGGGGTTACGCGCCCGGGCCACGCCCAGGCGCACACCACCCAGCCAGGCCCCCCCGGGCCTGGTTCGTCGCGCGTCCCTTCCGGAGCGGAGCCAAGGTATGAAGGCCGTTTGAGCGTCAAGGGGGACTCCTGAGCATCGCGACTCAGGAGCCTAACTGGTCACGTAGCCCCTCACTCCTTGGTCCCGTCCTGGTTTCCGGTCGGGGTTAACGGCGGTTGAGGTATGTGCGGGGTCGGGCTCTGCAGACGTAGAACGGTAGATCCACCCCCACATCTCACCTCCCTACTTGCTGTTCGGGGGCCAAGGGGGACTCCTGAGCATTGCGACTCAGCAGCCTAACTTGTCACGTAGCCCCTCACTCCTTGGTCCCGTCCTAGTTTCTGGTCAGGGCTAACGGCGGCTGAGGTATGCGCGGGGCCGGGCTCTGCCGGCGTAGGACACAAGCAAGTAGGAAGGAAATAGCACAAATTTCAAGGAATTCAAAAGCAAATATTACAGTCCATACTGTTATCACAACACCAAATGCAAGTTTTAACGCCTCCCCGAGGCCTGATACATGTGCAGAAACTAAAAGCAGGGCGGGAGCCACAACAGAGTCACTTGTCGGCCGTGGAGTTGCGCGGAGCGGGTTCGCCTTGTGGAGCTGCCGGGCTAGCAGCGCTCCGCTTCGGCCTGGTGCTGAAGGCCCGGAACTTCCCCAGCAAAGCCTCCGCACGACCCTTCACAGCCTCAGCAGCGGCATCGGCATGCTCGCCACTCGCCGGCTCCAGCAGGCTGTTGAGGTCGACGTTGGGGTCCCGAAGATAGATGTGGGTGAACACCCGTGTCAGCGCCGTAGAAGACAAGACGCGTGCCTCGGCCTCAGCCGTAGGGCCGAGGCCAAGGGCGACATCATCAAGGGCATGAACCAGGAAGGGAAGCAGCTTGGCAGGGCCGTCCTCCTCGCCAGCCAGCGGGCTCTCCAGGACGCTCTCATAAAGCGTCTTCAATGAAGCGCGAGCCTTCTCCTCCATCTCCGCAAAGGCCACACGATCCTCGGCAAGAACCCGTGCCTTGCCGTCCAACTCAACCTTCCTCGCCTCCAGCTCCTGCTCCAGCGCGCCTAGGCGGTCATGGCGCTTCTTGAGCTTGGCATCCCAGTCCTTGACGGCCGCCTCGCGAGCCTTCATGCCGTCCTCCTGCTCCAGGCGAAGGCGAGTCTCCTTGGCGAGCCGGTCCTGCAGGCCCTTCAGCTCGTCCTCCAGCACCTCGCAACGACCTCGGGCATTAGCTGCCTCCCCCAAGGTGGCGTCGCGGGCAACCTTCGCCCCAAGGACGGCCTGCTTCTCCTCGTCGCAGGCCGTTGAGGCCTGGACCAGCGCCGCCCGAATCGAAGCATCGGAGCGAATCCAGCCGGAGGCTAGCTCCAAGCGCCGGCCACCAAACGAGGGTCGGCTCTCAGAGGATCCCGCCGCAGATGGTCCAGTTCAGCAGCAGCACGATCCAGGACAGTAGGAGGAGACGAGGAAGCAGCAGTCGGCGGAGTAGGAGGAGAAGGCGGTAGCGTGACCACGGTGTCCTGAGGCGGAGCCTAGTGCGCCCCAGCGGCTGTGGCGACAGCGTCAAGCGGGGGCGCCTCAGGGGTCGCCAGGGCCATAGGAGCCGAGCTCACCCCAGCCGGCTCGGCAGGGCCTCGCAGGGACGCCTGGGCAGGAGAGGCCCGCGCATCACGTTCATCTTCTTTCACGGGCAGAGGCGCTGCCGCGGATGGAGTCTCAGGAGCCCCCTTCAGCTTCTTTGCCGTGGGCGCCAGCCTAGCCGGGAGATATGAGCGCCAAGCCTCAGCGATGAAACAAGAAACAAGACAGGGATCAAGCACTTACAAGTCGTCGCCCACAGACTCGTGTAGCCTCCGGCCGTATTTGAAGCGTGAGAGCCGGTTGCAAGGGTCGGCCTCAGGGAGCGCGGGTGCAGCTGGGGCGCCTGCGGATCGCCTCAGGGATGGGGCGGACTTGCGGGGGATCAGTCTAGTCCGGTCCTTCTTCGGAACCGGGGGTAGGCTCCCGCCGCCCTGCTTGCCATCACCCTCGTCGTTGTCGCTCAGAGAGAGGCGAAGAGTGCGGGACTTGCTCCGAGGAGGTGGAGCCCTTGACTCTGCCTCGGAGTCAGCCCCCCTTTCCCGCTCCCTATCCTCCCTCTCTTCGCTGGAGTCGCCGGAGGATACGTCCACCAGGTCCTCAGGAGCCTCCGCAGGCATAGGCCCGTCCCCGTCAAGGACGGGCATGGACCCCACAACCTGCTCCCAGTCCTCTCAAAGGAACAGGGGCGTCGGAGCGCCCTCCAACCTTGCCACGTCGCCCCCGACCAAAGACTGGAGGACCGCGGCTAGATCCTCATCGGCCAGGACCGCGGGGCTCGGGTGGGGCCTCCACATCGGAACCGAGTACTGACGAAGCGGAGCCAGCTGATGCTCCAGGAACTCCCTCAGCAGCGAGGCGCCGGTCAGCTTCGCCGCCGCCATGCTGGCTGGCCTCAGATCCGCATCCATCTTCTCCAACACCAGCCTCGCACGGGGATCCACAAGCTCCACTCGAGACAAGTCATCGGAGCTCGAGGGGAGCCCCGTGGGCAAGGCCAGCCAGGGGTGGACGCGCCCAGCATCAACCAGGACCCACTTGCTCCTGAAACCCTCAATCCTTTTCCCGGGATTCGAAATGGCGATGGAGCTGCCGTACGCGACGAAGCTCGCACATGCAGAGACGGAGCCGTGAGATGGCCGGAGGTAGAAGTAGTGGCGCAGCAGGGCCACAGAGGGCTTCACCCCCACGTGAGCCTTGCAATAGTAGGCGAAGATTGCCAGAAGGAGGACAGAATTGGGGTGGAGATGCAGAGCTTGAATGTTGTAATGGCAGAGGACGGAAAAGAAGAACTCAGAGAAGGGATGCACTAGACCGGCGACAATGGCGCTCACGAAGAGCGGATAGAAGGTGCTTCCTTGGCCCTCAGGGAGGGCGGAGCCGGCCTTGAACACCTTCGCCCCGTCGACGCCCTGTGCCGCTGCCAACTGGCGCACCCGGGCAAGGCTCTCCTCCGACACATTTGGCGAGTCTAGGGCGGACGAGTACCAAGCTCCGGCCAGGGCCTGGCGAGGCGCCATGGCTGGCTATGGCGTGCGGGTGGAGTAGATCTGGAGATTTCGAAGGAAAGAAGGAGAGGCACAAGAAAGGGGATCTGAGCAGCAACTGGAGAGAGCAAACGAGGCAGAGGGCAGATGCCGCTCCTTATCGACTAGTGCGGTTGCGGAGACGCCCACGTCCAATCAACCGCCACACGGCGCCCAAGGCCGCAGGCTGTTAGGGCCCGCGACGCTTCACACTTGCCCTTTCGTCTCTCTGCTCGGCCAAGTCCGGGCGCGCCTTCGGCCCAGGGTCTACTGTCGGTGTTCTGGGAACGGGGGTCCCCAGACTTGCCTGCCTGCGGCCTGCGGCGTGGCTCAAAGGGGGCCCAGCACGGCCCATCTTCATCAGCGCAAGCTCAAGACCCTCGCGAGGGGCCAAGCCTCGCGGGGCGGACGACAAGGAGCTTCCTCAGGCACGGCCTCGTTAGGCTGGCTCACGATGAGGCGGAGAGCTCAAGGCGGGGTACCTCGCGAGGTGCCCATGACGGAAGCCATGATGACCAAGGGCGCCTGCCGGGCGCCAGCCCGCGCAGTGTCCTTCTTTCCTCTTTGGTGCAAGGGGAGCAAGCGCAGGCGAGAGCATCAAGCAAAGGCGTCTGTTTTGGTGCAACAAGACCAAGACCAGTCCAACGGCAGGATGGAGGTCACCATGGAGCCCAAGTCGGCGTCACCACCAGAGCCTTTCACAGGCGAGGACCAACTTTAGTCAGGATAAGTGTACTAGATGTTCCCCTTCAAATTGGCCAATTGTTGGCGCCCTTCCCGCTCAATATTTGGGAAGAGGCCCAGGGCCTTCGCCTATAAATAGGACTAGCCACCCACAGGGTAGGGAGAGATCGATCAATCCATCTGGCCGGCAAGGACACAGATCCATCCGGCCAAAGAGAGAGACCACAAGAACAGACCCTCGCGAGGCTGTTCTTCCTTGTATTGTTCATCATCAGCCCAAGAAGCGATCCACCACACACACACTGGAGTAGGGTATTACACCACAATGGTGGCCTGAACCAGTATAAATCCTGTGTCTCTTGTGTTGTTCTTCTCGTAGTTTAGATCCTAGCGATTCGGCGAGGAACGGGTAGGTAGAAGGCGAAACCTCCGCGTGCACCCCAGTGTTCGAACCTCAAGGGTCTGCCGGAACCCGAATTCCAATAGGCTGATTTTGTTGAATTCTTCGGGGCACAATCCGTTGAAGATGATGTCACATGCTTGAGCATTGTATTGCAGCATCTTCAATTCTTCCGCATTCGCTTCACGGTTCGGTTCTCTCCCATCAAAAAATTCACCTTGCAAGCCAATACAAATAATTGCCCAAACGGCAGGGTTATGTCCGATAATATGCATTTTCATCTTATGCTTCCAACTAGCAAAATTAGTACCATCAAAGTAAGGACCTCTACGGTGATAATTTTCCTCGCTAGACGCCATACTCTCCTAGGTTGTGAAACCAAGGCTATGACCACCAAAAGCTATGGAAATCAAAGCAAATGGACATCAAGGCTCTGATACCACTTGTAGGACCCTGAAGTATGTCTATAGGGGGGGTGATTAGACTACTTGACCAATAAAAACTTAACCTTTTCCCAATTTTAGAGTTTGGCAGATTTTAGCTATTCTAGGACAAGTCATGCAATCATCACACAATTCAAGCAAGCATGCAAAGAGTGTATAGGCAGCGGAAATTAAAGCATGCAACTTGCAAGAAAGTAAAGGGAAGGGTTTGGAGGATTCAAACGCAATTGGAGACACGGATGTTTTTGGCGTGGTTCCGATAGGTGGTGCTATCGTACATCCACGTTGATGGAGACTTCAACCCACGAAGGGTAACGGCTGCACGAGTCCATGGAGGGCTCCACCTACAAAGGGTCCACGAAGAAGCAACCTTGTCTATCCCACCATGGCCGTCGCCCATGAAGGACTTGCCTCACTAGCGGTAGATCTTCACGAAGTAGGCGATCTCCTTGCCCTTACAAACTCCTTGGTTCAACTCCACAATCTTGTCGGAGGCTCCCAAGTGACACCTAGCCAATCTAGGAGACACCACTCTCCAAGAAGTAACAAATGGTGCGTTGATGATGAACTCCTTGCTCTTGTGCTTCAAATGATAGTCTCCCCAACAGTCAACTCTCTCTCATAGGATTTGGATCTGGTGGAAAGAAGATTTGAGTGGAAAGCAACTTGGGGAAGGCTAGAGATCAAGATTCATATGGTAGGAATGGAATATCTTGGCCTCAACACATGAGTAGGTGGTTCTCTCTCAGAAATGGTAAGTTGGAAGTGTAGGTTCGTTCTGATGGCTCTCTCCACGAATGAAGAGGAGGTGGAGGGGTATATATAGCCTCCACACAAAATCTAACCGTTACACACAATTTATCAAACTTGGTGGGACCGAACCGTTAAACTCGGTCGGGCCGATTTAGTAAACCTAGTGACCACTAGTGATTTTCGGTGGGACTAACATGCATCTCGGTGAGGCCGATTCGGTTAGGGTTAGGGCATAACGTAATCTCGGTGAGACCGATTACACAAACTCGGTGAGACCAATTTGGTAATAAGCTTTCCAGAGAGTTGGTCAGGTAAACTCGGTGGGACCAATTTGCTCTTTTCGGTGAGACCGAAATGTTACAAAAAGGAAACAAAGAGTTTACATTGCAATCTCGGTGGGACCGATCGCTCACTTCGGTTAGACCGAAACGTTACGAAGGGAAACAGAGAGATTGCAACCCCATCTCGGTGAGACCGAGATCCCTATCGGTAAGACCGATTTGCTTAGGGTTTGTGGCAGTGGCTATGACTTTTGGAATCGGTGGCGTCGGATAGAAAGAATCGGTGTGACCGATTTTGGCTTTAGCTTTAGGTCATTTGTGGATGTGGGAAAGTAGTTGAGGGTTTTGGAGCATATCACTAAGCACATGAAGCAAGAGGCTCATTAAGCAACACCTCATCCCTTCTTGATAGTATTGGCTTTTCCTATAGACTCAATGTGATCTTGGATCACTAAAATGTAAAATGAAGAGTCTTGAGCTTTTGAGCTTGAGCCAATCCTTTGTCCTTAGTATTTTGAGGGATCCACTTTCATCATCCATGCCATGCCATTCATTGAGCTTTCCTGAAATAATAGTCTTGGAATAGCATTAGCTCAATGAGCTATATGTTGTTATGAATTACCAAAACCACCTAGGGATAGTTGCACTTTCAATCTCCCCCTTTTTGGTAATTGCTGACAACATATAGATCAAAGCTTCGACAAATGATAATAAAATTTAAATAACATCGTCGCTTTGAGAAGTATGTGATAAGCAAGAGCTCCCCCTAAATTTGTGCATAGTTTTAGATTTGCTTTGGACTGCAAATGCACAATGAATTAGGCTCATGGGTTACTCTTCCATGTCACATACATCTTGGTGGAGCGCTCAAAATAATAAACAATGAATACATGCACTCATCACCAAGCATAGTGAGTGATCACATAAGATAGATAGGATAATATCAAGCATGCATAAGTGTAGCTTATGATCAAACACATGATCATCAATGTATCACAAGCATAGTATCTCAACCAAAAGCAAACAAAGATTGAAAAACCACCAAATAAAGCAAGAGAGAACAAAAGCAACATACTCTCTCTCGAAGCCTATGATCTATACATTTTTCTCCCCCTTTGGCAACAAGTTACCAACAAGTTCATAGAAAATGCATAGTGCTAGATCGACTCTCAGGCTTGATCTTCTGGTGGTGGTGTAGAGATGGCTCCTTTGATGAAGGCTTCAGTTGAAGTGGATGGGGCTGGAGGAGTTGGTGCTGGAGCTGGTTGCACTAGAACTGTAGGGGCAGTGGCTGGTGCTGAAGTTGTTGCTCTAGTGTCTGTCACTGGCACTGCAACTGACCTCTGGGCCCTGGGCACTCTGGCAAACACATTGGTGGTAGTCTTGCCCTTCCTCTCGTGTATGTCATCCTGCAGCTGCTCCACAACTGACTGAATCTCAGTTACCTTGACATCTAGATCATAGAATTTTTGTTCCATGATTCTTTCCAGGCTCTCCTGGTTTTGAGTTAGGGTGGCCAACCCCTTCTCAATCCTCAGAGATGATGCTATCAAGTAACCAAGCTACTCCTGTTTGGTTTTCAAGAAATATTCAGATGCCTCCTCTTGAGTTGGCATCTTGGCAGCCTTCTCCTTTTTGCCTTCTCCTTCTTCTCCTGAGCTTGAACTGATTGTGGATCATATTCATTCATGACAACCTCATTGTCCTCAAAGTCTGGATAACGTGGAAAGTGTTCCTTATCCAACTGATATTTTCCTGTGCCCATCTTTGAGTTTATCAATTCTTGAATCTGAGGTGCATATCCACAGCTCCTCTTCTGATTTGCTGCAGTCCTCTTGATTGTTTCAATGATCAGGCTCATGACTTTGAACTTCTGTGGCACATCAAACACATGCAACATGTTGATGGCATGCCCTCTGATCATGTTATGGTCACTAGACTTGGGCAACAAAGTGTGCCTCAGAATCCAATTGATAGTTGGCAGCCCTGACAACAGAAAATGGACTGATCCAAAAGAGAAAGTCTCTAGGGCTTTGTCTGGGATCTCCTTGTACATGTGTGCCATGGTATTGTGTCCCATCTTCTTCTTGGCATATACATCCAGATCATCATCATTTTCCTTTGGGGCATTTATCAGTTTTGCCCATTCTTCAATAGTGGACTGGTACCTTGTACCTTCAGACATCCAAACTATTCTTCCATCTGGGTAAAAGTGTGTTGTGGAGTAGAACTGCATGATAAGCTCATCATTCCAGTTTGTGAGCTTTTGCCCAACAAAATCTGCAACTCCACAAGCAACAAAGTTGTCTTGCACTCCAGGATAGTGCTGTTCATTTTCCTTGATGAATTTCTAGTCAACCCACCCCATGTCACAGACTATGTGCTTCTTGTCCAACAGAATTGTTTCATAGAAGTCCTCCTGTTCCTTTGTGTGGAACCTGTAGTCAACAACAATTCTTCTTCTTGAAGCATATGGATCTGCCATCCTCTATAGTCTCAACCCTGAATCCTTCCAGATTCTCATGTCCTCAGCCACAGGATGGGCATCATTGTGGTCTGGTATCTTGGGCTTGAGCTTTCTTAGAACCTGTCCTTCTTCATCTGAATCTTCAGCAACATTGGGCACTGGGGCCTTGTTCTTCTCAGCAGCTGGAATACTCCTGGTATTCCTCTTTGGTGCAGACTTGGCCTTGGGGGCAACTTTGGGTGCTTCCTTGGGCTTAGATGTTGCAGCCCCAGATTTAATAGCATCACCCATAAGCTTTGGTGCCTTTGGTGCTGGTTCAGTAAGCTCTTCCTCTTCCATCATGGAAGGTTGCCCAACAATTCTGGCCATGGTCTTCTTGACCCTTTCCTTCCTCTTCTTGCCTTCAGTAGCTGGCTCTTTGGGATCAGGATTTTCAGGCAGTTGAGTTGATGCTCTGGCCTTGGACATAGGTTGTCTTCCTGCAGGCCTCTTAATCTTCATGCCTGGCTTAGTATCTTTTGCTGAGCCATATTCCTTCTTGAGCACCACTTTCTTGGAAGTAGCCTCATCTTCCTCAGCTTTGTAATCTTCATCCTCTGAATCTGAAGTTCTTTTCCTCCTTTGCCTAGTTGCAGCCTTAGGCAAATTGCTAGGAGTACTTCTGCTCCCTTCATCTGAAGTTGAGGGACTAGTGCCCTCACTCAAGTCCATCTGCTCTTCTGACCTGTTCTGGCTGTCACTTTGATCAGACATACTACAAAAGCTGACTGCTGACCCTATGAAGAGTTATAGATGAGATAGAGAAGATGAGCATCACAAAATGCAGAGGTTTTTGCAAAAGAATGACTCAAAAGTTCAGTCTTAGTTTTCCACAGAAAGCATTTCGGATCCACCGATTTTCAAACTCGGTGATACCGAAGCAGTTTTGGAACCTAAACTGATGATCTCGGTTGGACCAAGTTTCAGTTTGGTGGTACTGAGACTGCTAGGGTTTCACAGAATCCTCAAATCGGTTGCACTGATTAGTAATTCTTGGTCAGACCGAGAGTCACTAGTGCAATGGCATAAGCCAAATCGGTGAGACCGAGTTTTTCAACTCGGTGGGTCCGAGATGATTTCGGGGGAAACCTAACCCTAAAAATTTGAATCACATCTAATCTATGAACTACTTTGGCTGGATAGATGAGTTTGAATCGTGGCAAGAATCAATATGAAAACAATGTGCCAGGAATCAGACGTGGATAGCACAAAGATTAAGTCCATACCCTAACTTGGCAGTGGACTTGCTACGGCGGCAACGGCAGGGATGAAATCCGTTGACAGCGGCGAAGACCAGCGACAGGAGGCTGCTGGCGACGAGGAGACGATCCGGAGACCACGATGGCAGAGCGAGCTCTTGCGCGGGCGAAGGGTTTCGGAGAAATTTCCAAAATTTTGCCCGTGGCTATATATATAGCTCGACCCTGTCGGTGTGACCGAGTGGAACAACTCGGTGGCACCGAGATGCATAACTATGTTCAGTTACAGCAAATTGGTGAGACCGAAAAGTTCAAATCGGTTGCACCGAGATTGAAAACTCAGATCAACTTGATGATCTCAGTAGGACCGAAATGGAAGGATCGGTCAGACCAAGAATCACTAAGAGGTTTTGGAAGTTTAAGTCTATGACGAATTGGGGACTCCGAGTGCTCCTCACACAGAGTGGTTCGAATCTTACTTGATCAAATTTTGTGATGTAGCATGAATATAGTTTGAGATGAGAAAAGCATAGATAGCTAAAGAAGGTTCTTAGGCATTCTTGTCCATCCACTTGGCACAAAGAAAAGAATCCAAACAAACAAAAAAACAAGTGGATGTCCTTGAATGAGTAAAATATGCACCAACATGCTCACACAATAAGATGGCAATTGAAATATGTGGCAAAGCATGCACAACCAATTTTAGCATCTATCAAGCAATTGGCGATGACTAGGTCATCTATATATGAGTATATTGACTTAGGAGTCAAATGAGAACATTTGATCATAGGTCATACTCATCGTTTAAGCTCAAGTGGGGTTACCACTTTTACATAATGCATTAATGTGTTCACACCATTAGAGTTGCTTTGACTCAATTCTTAGAGTTAAGCTCCCCCTAGATGTGAGATCCCCCCTTAGAGGGATGAACTAACCTTGGGTTTTGTCGATGATGACTTCATGTAGGTGTTGAAGATGTAGATGCTCAATGTTGATGTAGATCATTTGGAGCAATCCTTTGGAGTGAGTTGCACTTTCAACTTGCCTACATGGGTTAGTCCCACAAGGAACAAACAAGAATATCCATAGACATAGAGTGATGCACACACAAGATGATGTCCATGAAAACATTAGGTTACCTTGTCCCTTGCCTTACCAACATGAGGGTTTGTGACTCCTTGAACTAGTGCAAGATGTGGAAGTTGATTGCACTTGTCCTTGCCATAAAGATATGAGTGAAGAATGTTGGCGGAGTCACCCTCAAGAACTCTCTAGTTCTTCTTCTTCGGGATCCACAGCATCTTGATGGGAATCCTTGGAGTTGTAGTTGTACTTGATGAAGTAGAACTTGACGTAGTCTTGGGGACCCACTTGAACGAGGCTTTAGGTGCTTCTTCAAATGCATCAATCTCTTCTTGAAGCTTGTCCTTGCCTTTGTTCTTGTGGTCTTGTGGTGGAAGATCATCTTGAGCTTGTGTCCCCTTGAAGGAAGTAGGATCATACTTCTCTTGTTGAGGAACAAACTTTGTCTTGGGGTATTGATCTTCTTCCCACTCAACTCCATTGGCGTTGAACTTTTGTTCAAAACCAACACCTTGATTCTTCCGGTGCCTTCCTTGCTTGCTTACAATTTCCTCGAATTGCTTACTCCCGGCAAGGCTCTTGTAAACACCTTTCTCTATAATTCCCTTCAATAAACTATTTTCTTGCTCAAGCGTAACTTGGCTAAGAGAATCATTAGTGGAATCAAGAGAACTACTAGAAGCAACAACATTGGATTTAACATTATTATTGTTACTACTAGAGGAAGTATCTTTCTTGTACTTGTTACCAGACTTGACTTGAGGCATGTAAGTAGATAAGAGTAAACTCTTGGCAATGTAAGAAGAACTTTTCTTGCGGAGATCATCATTGATTGCTTTTAAGAACTCATGCTCTTGCTCAAGATTGAGCTTTTCAAAGCGTAACTTCTCATGAGCCCTTAAAAGTTCTCGATGATCTTCGAAGATAGTTTCATGAGCCAACTTAAGAGTGTTTAGTTCTTTAGTTAGAAGCTCAATTTTCTCCTTATCATTGTCATTCGTTTGATTAGCATGATTAATTGACGTTTCATCATAGTATTCATCACTAGAGTTGTCAACAAGTAAATCATCATCCACAAGCAAGTCATCTTCATCACTATTAAAATCAACAGACTCGGGATGTGTTACCTTTGGACCTTTGGCCATGAATCATCTTCCAACACCTTCATTTGGTGAGTCAAATATGTCGTAGGAGTTGGTTGACACAAGTGCTAGACCAGCAACACCTTTATCTTGAGTATATTCGGAGTCGGAGTGATAGCTTCTCTCGGAGTGTTTGTCTGAGTCGGAGCCGGAAATCCATTCACCAACATGAGCTTGATGTCTTCGTTTTGTGTAGCTCCTTGATGACTTGTCCTTTCTTTCCGAATCCTTGCTTCTCCGTGAGGGTCTTCGTTCATAACGATCATCTCTACTCCTCCTCTCTCTTGGTGGTGATTCTTCTCTTTTGCTCCTTCTTCTTGGAGAATCTTCTCTTCTTTTGTAGGGTGCCATACACTCATTGGAGTGGTGTCCGGGTCTCTCACAATTGTAGCAATTGCGCTCTCGACTAGAAGATCTCTTGTCATTATAAGACCTTGACTTGGAGCTTCTTTCTTTGCTTCTACTTTTGTAGAATTTGTTGAAGTTCTTCACCATTAAGCTCAATTCTTCATTGAAGGTTGGTTTCTCACTTGATGATGTAGGGGCTTCACTTGAGGCTTTGTAAGCACCACTTGACTTGTTGTGAAGTTCCTCCTTATCCTTGAGTGACATCTCATGAGCAACAATCCTTCCAATGACTTCCGTTGGCTTGAGATCTTTGTAGTTTGGCATCATTTGGATCAATGTGCACACGGTATCATACTTTCCATCCAATGCTCTTAGGATTTTCTTGATGATGAATTTTTGGGTCATCTCTTCACTCCCTAAGCCGGCAATCTCATTTGTGATAAGAGCAAGCCTAGAGTACATTTCAGCGACACCTTCACCATCCTTCATTTTGAACTTGTCAAGCTGACTTTGGAGCACATCCAACTTGGATTCCTTGACGGACTCGGTACCTTCATGCATATCAATCAAAGTATCCCAAATTTCCTTTGCATTCTCAAGACGGCTGATTTTGTTGAATTCTTCGGGGCACAATCCGTTGAAGATGATGTCACATGCTTGAGCGTTGTATTGCAGCATCTTCAATTCTTCCGCATTCGCTTCACGGTTCGGTTCTCTCCCATCGAAGAATTCACCTTGCAAGCCAATACAAATAATTGCCCAAACGGCGGGGTTATGTCCGAGAATATGCATTTTCATCTTATGCTTCCAACTAGCAAAATTAGTACCATCAAAGTAAGGACCTCTACGGTGATAATTTCCCTCGCTAGACGCCATACTCTCCTAGGTTGTGAAACCAAGGCTATGACCACCAAAAGCTATGGAAATCAAAGCAAATGGAGACCAAGGCTCTGATACCACTTGTAGGACCTTGAAGTATGTCTAGAGGGGGGGGGTGATTAGACTACTTGACCAATAAAAACTTAACCTTTTCCCAATTTTAGAGTTTGGCAGATTTTAGCTATTTTAGGACAAGTCAAGCAATCATCACACAATTCAAGCAAGCATGCAAAGAGTGTATAGGTAGCGGAAATTAAAGCATGCAACTTGCAAGAAAGTAAAGGGAAGGGTTTGGAGGATTCAAACGCAATTGGAGACATGGATGTTTTTGGCGTGGTTCTGATAGGTGGTGCTATCGTACATCCACGTTGATGGAGACTTCAACCCACGAAGGGTAACGGCTGCGTGAGTCCACGGAGGGATCCACCCACGAAGGGTCCACGAAGAAGCAACCTTGTCTATCCTACCAGGGCCGTCGCCCACGAAGGACTTGCCTCACTAGCGGTAGATCTTCACGAAGTAGGCGATCTCCTTGCCTTTACAAACTCCTTGGTTCAACTCCACAATCTTGTCGGAGGCTCCCAAGTGACACCTAGCCAATCTAGGAGACACCACTCTCCAAGAAGTAACAAATGGTGCGTTGATGATGAACTCCTTGCTCTTGTGCTTCAAATGATAGTCTCCCCAACACTCAACTCTCTCTCATAGGATTTGGATCTGGTGGAAAGAAGATTTGAGTGGAAAGCAACTTGGGGAAGGCTAGAGATCAAGATTCATATGGTAGGAATGGAATATCTTGGCCTCAACACATGAGTAGGTGGTTCTCTCTCAGAAATGGTAAGTTGGAAGTGTAGGTTCGTTCTGATGGCTCTCTCCACGAATGAAGAGGAGGTGGAGGGGTATATATAGCCTCCACACAAAATCTAACCGTTACACACAATTTACCAAACTCGGTGGGACCGAACCGTTAAACTCGGTCGGACCGATTTAGTAAACCTAGTGACCGTTAGTGATTTTCGGTGGGACTAACATGCATCTCGGTGAGGCCGATTCGGTTAGGATTAGGGCATAACGTAATCTCGGTGAGACCGATTACACAAACTCGGTGAGACCGATTTGGTAATAAGCTTTCCAGAGAGTTGGTCAGGTAAACTCGGTGGGGCCAATTTGCTCTTTTCGGTGAGACCGAAATGTTACAAAAAGGAAACAAAGAGTTTACATTGCAATCTCGGTGGGACCGATCGCTCACTTCGGTTAGACCGAAACGTTACGAAGGGAAACAGAGAGATTGCAACCCCATCTCGGTGAGACCGAGATCCCTATTGGTAAGACCGATTTGCTTAGGGTTTGTGGCAGTGGCTATGACTTTTGGAATTGGTGGCGCCAGATAGAAAGAATCGGTGTGACCGATTTTGGCTTTAGCTTTAGGTCATTTGTGGATGTGGGAAAGTAGTTGAGGTTTTTGGAGCATATCACTAAGCACATGAAGCAAGAGGCTCATTAAGCAACACCTCATCCCTTCTTGATAGTATTGGCTTTTCCTATAGACTCAATGTGATCTTGGATCACTAAAATGTAAAATTAAGAGTCTTGAGCTTTTGAGCTTGAGCCAATCCTTTGTCCTTAGTATTTTGAGGGATCCACTTTCATCATCCATGCCATGCCATTCATTGAGCTCTCCTGAAATAATAGTCTTGGAATAGCATTAGCTCAATGAGCTATATGTTTTTATGAATTACCAAAACCACCTAGGGATAGTTGCACTTTCCGCAACAAACATGATCTAATCATATTCATGATCAACGCAAACAGCAAATAACATTTATTTAGATTCAACGCTAATCCTGGAAGTATAGGGAGTGTGCGATGATGATCATATCAATCTTGGAACCACTTCCAACACACATCGTCACTTCATCCTCAACTAGTCTCTATTTATTCTGCAACTCCTGTTTCGAGTTAGTAATCTTAGCAACCTAACAAGTATCAAATACCAAGGCGTTACTATGAGCACTAGTAAGGTACACATCAATAACATGTATATCAAATATACCTTTGTTCACTTTGGCATCCTTCTTATCCGCCAAATATTTGGGGCAGTTCCGCTTCCAGTGACCATTTCCTTTGCAGTAGAAGCACTCAGTTTCAGGCTTAGGTCCAGCTTTGGGCTTCTATATGGGAGGACAACTTGCTTGCCATTCTACTTGAAGTTCCCTTTCTTTCCCCTCCCCCTTTTCTTTAAACTAGTGGTCTTGTCAATCATCAACACTTGATGCTCTTTCTTGATTTCTACCTTCGTCAATTTCAGCATCACGAAGAGCTCAGGAATCGTTTTTGTCATCCCTCGCATACTATAGTTCATCACGAAGTTCCAGTAACCTGGTGATGGTGACTAGAGAACTCTGCCAATCACTATCTTATCTGGAAGATTAACTCCCACTTTATTCAAGCGATTGTAGTACCCAGACATTCTGAGCACATGCTCACTAGCTGAGCAATTCTCCTCCATCTTTTAGGCGAAGTACTTGTCAGAGGTCTCATACCTCTTGACACGGGCATGAGTCTGAAATACCAATTTCAGCTCTTGGAACATCTCATATGCTCCATGGCATTCAAAATGTTTTTGAAGTCCCATTTCTAAGCCGTAAAGCATGGTGCACTAAACTATCAAGTAGTCATCATATTGAGCTAGCCAAACGTTCATAACATCTGCATATACTCCTGTAGTAGGTCAGTCACTTAGCGGTACATAATTCTTCTGTGCAGCAATGAGGATAAACCTCAGATTACAGACCTAGTCTGCATCATTGCTACTATCATGTTTCAACTTAGTTTTATCTAGGAACATATAAAAACATAGGGAAGCTACAAGGTGAGCTATTGATCTACAACATAATTTGCAAAATACTATCAAGACTAAGTTCATGATAAATTAAAGTTCAATTAATCATATTACTTAAGAACTCCCACTTAGATAGACATCCCTCTAGTTATCTAAATGATCACGTGATCCATATCAACTAAACCATGTCCGATCGTCACGTGAGATGGAGTAGTTTTCAATGGTGAACATCTCTATGTTGACCATATCTACTATATGATTCATGCTAGACCTTTCAGTCTCCAGTGTTCCGAGGCCATATCTGCTTATGCTACGCTCATCAAGTTTAGGTCGAGTATTCTGCACGTGCAAAACTAGTTGTCACCCGTTGTATGTGAACGTAGAGCTTATCACACCCGATCATCACGTGGTGTCTCGGCACGACGAACTGTAGAAACGGTGCATACTCAGGGAGAACACTTATACCTTGAAATTTAGCGAGGGATCATCTTATAATGCTACAGCCGTACTAAGCAAAATAAGATGAATAAAAGATAAACATCACATGCAATCAAAATATGTGACATGATATGGCCATCATCATCTTGTGCTCATGATCTCCATCACCGAAGCATCGTCATGATCTCCATTGTCACCGGCTTGACACCTTGATTTCCATTGTAGCATCATTATTGTCTCGCCAACTATTGCTAATACGACCATCGCTACGGCTTAGTGATAAAGTAAAGCAATTACATGGCGATTGCATTTCGTACAATAAAGCGACAACCATATGGCTCCCGCTAGTTGCCGATAACTCTATTACAAAACATGATCATCTCATACAACAATTTATATCACATCATGTGTTGACCATATCACATCTCAACAAGCCCTGCAAAAACAAGTTAGACGTCCTCTACTTTGTTGTTGCAAGTTTTACGTGGCTGCTATGGCCTTCTAGCAAGAACCGTTCTTACCTACGCATCAAAATCACAATGATTTTTCGTCAAGTGTGCTGTTTTAACCTTTAACATGGACCGGCCTTAGTCAAACTCAATTCAACTAAAGTTGGAGAAACAGACACCCGCCAGCCACCTATGTGCAAAGCACGTCGGTAGAACCAGTCTCATGAACGCGGTCATGTAATGTCGGTCCGGGCCGATTCATCCGACAATTTCGCCGAATCAAAGTAAGACGTTGGTAGTAAGCAGCATGACTATTATCGCCGCCAACTCTTTGTGTTCTACTCGTGCATATATCATCTACGCATAGACCTGGCTCGGATGCCACTGTTGGGGAACATAGTAATTCAAAAATAATAATCCTACAATCATGCAAGATCTATATAGGAGATGCATAACAACAAGATGGGAGAGTGTGTCCATGTACCCTCTTTGACTGAAAGCGGAAGCGTTTAGTAACGCGGTTGATGTAGTCGAACGTCTTCATGATCCAACAGATCCAAGTACCAAACGTACGGCACCTCCGTGTTCAGCACATGTTTAGCTCGATGACGTCCATCGAACTCTTGATCTAGTAGAGGGTCAAGGGAGAGTTCCGTCAGCATGACGGCGTGGTGACGCTGTTGATGATGTGATCCGTGCAGGGCTTCACCTAAGCACTACGATGATACTATCAGAGGAGTAAATAGTGGAGGGGCACCGCACGGCTAAGACAGTGTTGTGTCTTTGGGGTGCCCCCTGTCCCCGTATATAAAGGAGGGAGGAGGAGGCGCCAAGGGAGGGGGAGTCCTACTAGGACTCCACTCCTAGTAGGATTCGCCCCCACCCCCTCTTTTTTCCTTTTACCAAAGAAGAAAAGGGGGAAGGAGAGGGAGAAGGAGAAGGAAAGGGGGGCGCCACCCCCTCCCCTACTCCAATTCGGCCTCCTACCTTGTGGGGGGGGGCACCAGCCCCTTGCGGGCTGGTTAGCCTCTCTCCCATGGCCCATATGGCCCATATCTTCCACCGGGGGGTTCCGGTAACCCTTCTAGTAGTCCGATTTGTGCCTGGTACACTCTGGAACCCTTCCGGTGTCCGAATACCACCTTCCAATATATCAGTCTTTACATCTCAACCATTTCGAGACTCCTCATCATGTCCATGATCTCATCCGAGACTGCGAGCAAACTTTGGTCATCAAAAACACATAACTCACAATACAAATCGTCATCGAACGTTAAGCGTGTGGATCCTACGGGTTCGAGAACTATGTAGACATGAACGAGACACATCTCAGGTCAATAACCAATAGCGGAACCTGGATGCTGATATTGGCTCCTACATATTCTGCGAAGATCTTTATCAGTCAAACCGCACAACAACATACGTTGTTCCCTTTGTCATCAGTATGTTACTTGCCCTAGATTCGATCGTCGGTATCATCATACCTAGTTCAATCTCGTTACCGGCAAGTCTCTTTACTCATTCTGTAATGCTTCATCCCACAACTAACTCATTAGTTACATTGCCTGCAAGGCTTATAGTGATGAGCATTACCGAGAGGGCCCAGAGATACCTCTCCGATACACGGAGTGACAAATCCTAATCTCGATCTATGCCAACCCAACAAACACCTTCGGAGACACCTTTAGAGAATCTTTATAATCACCTAGTTGTCTTGTGACATTTGATAGCACACAAGGTGTTCCTCCGGTATTCGGGAGTTGCATAATCTGATAGTCAGTGGAACATGTATAAGTCATGAAGAAAGCAATAGCAATAAAACTTATTGATCATTAAGCTAGGCTAACGGATGGGTCTTGTCCATCACATCATTCTCTAATGATGTGATCCCATTCATCATATGAGAACACATGTCTATGGTCAGGAAGCATAACCATCTTTGATTAATGAGCTAGTCAAGTAGAGGCATACTAGGGACACTTTGTTTTGTCTATGTATTCACACATGTACTAAGTTTCTGATTAATACAATTCTAGCATGAATAATAAACATTTATCATGATATAAGGAAATATAAATAACAACTTTATTATTGCCTCTAGGGAATATTTCCTTCACATGGGTGGTCACCACACGGCAGCTCGGGCCCTGGTCAGCAAGGCCTTCCGAGCTAGTGTAGCGACCCGACCCAAAATCAGTCAAGTCTTTGTGTATCTGTACCATCCCAAGATCATGCTGGCACACACAGCACATTGATGAAAAGATTCAAAGTTCAATCACACCTGAATTTGTTACATGATTCTCATATCGAGTCTTTATTACATCATAATAAATTCGGCCGAAAGCCAACTGATGAGAAATAAACTAAAATAAAGCTGTGGAAGCATAGACGATAAGCGAGTCCATCCAACTCCATAGGGCAATCGCCAAGTGTGGATTGTAGCCTCACTCCTGGTCGAAAAACTCCTCTGCAACATAAGACCTTGTAGTCGTGTAAGTCAGCATTTTGAATATGCCGGCAAGCCATGAAGAGAGAACAACAAATATTGCTAACACTATATGCAATTTGGCTGTGGGGCTCTAAGTTTTATATTTTTGCGAAAAAGACAATTTTTTTCCTACAACAAAGGACTTACTTGCAATTACTATAAAATGTTGGTTGTTATTGAGATGGTTCCGCCAACCAGTGTCTCATTCCTGAAATTAGTAATAACCCATCAATTAATGTATTTTGTTCGGTGTTGAGATTTCGGAATAATTCCAATTCCAGAGGCTCGGTTGTCCATAACTGGGGACACGGCTAATCGATTAGATTTCTACTCTGCAGGGTCTACTGCACTTTACCCACAAGAATCATTCCCTCCTTTATGTCCTTGCACTGCCTGGTGTTTGAAGACGGGGCGAATGAAACAGGGTCTTCCATAGAGTTTCTCTGGGCACTGCCGGTGCCCATCCATTTCCTACCGTTCTTCTACATCTGCTGGCACCGTCCATCCAGAGCCACGCCTAAGGTCTACCAAGCCAGAGCCCATAATGGCTTGCGGCTGCACAGGTAAGCTTCTTGTCAAGGTGTATCCATCTGTCCCTTTGTGGCTGGGTGAAGCTTTCCGCAAGATGTCATGGTGCTTCTCCATGCATCCTGGCCATCCGCTGGTTGCTCCAGGGTGCCCATCAATTTCCATCCTCCACCCAATAGTGAATTTAAAGTCCATCTTGAGAATCTTGAAGTCATGGGGTTTTCATCATCTTATCTCTCACATCTCACATGTGAACCGCTCAACCAATCCCGTCTACGAAAGTATATCAATCAACTACATCGTCCCGAGCATTGGTAGCAAGGGGAATTGGGTTCAACCTACCACATGATACTACTCAAGAACATAACTTAAATTCTCCTACTACATGCATGGTGGGGAGGAATAATTCTAATGCAACAAATCATAGGTATTGTAAAAACATGATCAAATGACTTGCCTGGTTGACGTTCTTTGAACGCTAGTGACTCGTGATAGCAAGCTTCGCACTCTGGGAATTCTATTCGAAGCAAACAATAAACACATAAGCATACAACTACACCAACATATTAACATAACAACAAGCTATCATAATTCACACATAGACAATCAACCAAATCGAAAGAAAACCAATTGAACTCAAAATAGGCTTCCTTTACTCCAAGCCAACAACTAGCAAAAATAGTTTTATCAAACAAAAAGTTTTCTTAACAGAACCAAAACAAAAGTTTTGTTAACTAACAGAAAGGAAAACATTATAAAAACTTTGTACAAAAAAACACATTAAAATCTACTTTAAAACTCCAATTAAGATTAAAACAAAACTAGGAAGAAAAGAGTTAAATATTTCATTTTTCTGTAAATAAAAGTTCACCTTCTAACTCTATAGGAACTAATCTGACTAATAATAAAACAACAGAAAAAATAAATTTTAAAGTAATTAAAACTACAGAAAACAACAGCTAAGTAAAAGAAACTAAAACAGTGTTGTTTTCGTGTAAAACTAATTTTAATAAAATCTATAAATGCCCAAATTAATCCTACTAGTAGGCAAGGTCAAAACAAAGTAGTGGCAAAAAGAATAACTAATTTTTTTTAATACTAGCTCATTTTATAGCAGAAATACTAGTCTGACTAAATCTCATATAAAACAAATTTTAAAAACTTAAACATGGCCGAACTATTTTACACAGAAACTAGAGGAAATTTGCAAACTAGCAAAAAATAATCAACTAAAAAATTATATAATCTAAAAGATATAGATTTTACAAAAACAGAACTAATCTGTTAAAACAGAAACTAAATTAAAAACTAAAAAAACTAAACGAGTTAACGGGCCGAACGGGTGGGCTATCTGAAGCTGTCTAACGCACATGTGTAAAATAAAACAAGCGCATGCTAACTAGAATAAGACGATCGGGCCGGTCCAACTAACTAATAAAAATAAAACCGACCGAACTAATCCGGACTAACTAAGAAAAAACCTACCCCTTCATCTTTCTAATCTAGTGCGTTGATGCGATCTAATGTCGGAGGGGACTCGGGCTTACAGCGTACGGCAGCGATGGACGGGGATGATGGCGGTGCGGAGACTCCGGCGATCGGGGAGGTCGACGAAGTTGTCGGAGAGGTGCGGCTCGACGAGGGCATCTCTGTGCTGGTGTTGGTGATGCTCGAGGGCGAGAGAGTCGATGAGGGCCATGGTGACGAGCTCAGGTGAGCTCCTGCTTCGGTGGCGGTGAACGAGCTCGGGGTCGACGGGGTGGTGCTCCTGGAAAGACAAGGAGGTGTCAGGGGGTGCAGACCGAAGAGGGGATTCGGATGGAGGTGTCGGAAGGGTGGAGTGGTGCTCAACGGCGTCGGGGATGGCAACGAACGGCGGCAGTGACGGCGAGATCTGAATGGAGAGGGCGGTGGCTAGAGAGGGTTTTAGGGTAGGGATTTAGGGGCTTCGAAGGAGGAGATGGCAAGGGTTTTATAGGGCATGTTTCTTGCGCGAGGGGAAGCTTCAGGGCGCGATCCCGCAAAGATCATGCACGGCGATGGCAAGCGCGAGTCGGAGAAGATCGGGGGCGGTGGTTACGGTCGAGGGGATGGGTGCGGGCCCACCTATCGGTGAGAGAGAGAGGGAAGGTGGAGAGCGGGCGATCAAGAGGGAAAGGGTTCGGGTGCGGGTGCTACTGGGGAGGCCGCGGGGTGAGGTGGCCGCGGGACAAGCGCTGCGGGTGGGCTGCGGCTTGCTGGTGGTTGGGCCTGCTGGCCTGGTCGCACGTGGGGTTTCCTATTTGTTTTTTTGAACAAGACATGGAGGAAAAATCACATAGAGAAAACTAAAATACTTTTATATAGGACATATATATATATATCATAATACTTAGAAAAATACAATCTATGAGATGAACATTTTTCTAGAGGCAAAATAAAATATTTATAAAAAACATTTTGTTAAAATTACAAATAATACCAATTTGAATTCAAAAAAATATGGCATTATTTTCTTCTGACCTTTTGGAGTGTCATGTTATCTCCTCTCATTCTTTTTTGAACAAAGTATTTCTCAGGTATTTTTTGAAATAAATTTAAAATGCCAATTTGAATCCAAATTCAAATAAAACTCCAATGCCTCTAGAATTTCCAAATGCCGCACAATCCAAAAAAATGCATATATGCTTAGCTAATAATTATAAAACATTCCAAATTGAAAATTCGGGATGTTACAACTAGGTTCTTCTGGCCCACCGCTCGCGCAAATGCACAAACACTAGTCCAACATTGCGTCGGATGCTAGCTCTTTGCAAATCAAAGCCACATTCCCCCACGGCTCTCCGGATGATACCAATTGTCTGGCCCTTCACGGTCTGGGGGCTGGACATGGTCAGGCCACTTAAAGGGGGGGGGACCAAGAAGAAGAAATACCTACTAGTCATTGTCGACAAATTCACTAAATGGATTGAGGCGAAACCAATACCTTCAGCTAAGTCCAGACCGGTCGTCGACTTTATATGCGGTGTGGTCGACCATTACGATATCCCCCACAGTATAATAACAGATAATGGATCTAATTTCACATCCTAGGAAGTAAAGGACCGGTGCGCTAACATGGGCATCAAGATCGATTATGCTTTGGTATATCACCACAGACCAACAAACAGGTCGAACGGCCCAATGGACTAATCATGAGCGGCATAAAGCCTCGCCTGGTCCCTTCCCTGAAAGAATCCGATTGGCACTAGGTGGAGGAGCTCGACTCCATATTGTGGGGACTGCGCACCACCCCTAATCGATTAATGACATACACACGTTCTTCATGGTGTACGGCGTAGAAGCATTCCTCCCATGCGACCTCATTCATGACACGTCTAGAGTGGGCATGTATGAAGAAAAGGAAACCAAGTTAGATCGGCAGGAGGACCTGGGCGCCCTGGAAGGAGAGCGCAACATAGCTCGTGCCCTCTCTACATTTTACTAATAGCAGGCCCGACGCTACCAGAGTAGGGAAGTTTGGGCGAAGGCATATAACATAGGCGAACTCGTCCTATGTCTCCTTGAGAAGCAGAAGAATAAGCTCTTGCCCAAATGGGAGGGTCCCTTCATAATCAATGAAGTACTAGTAGGAGGAGTGTATCGTCTCCGCAACCCAGCGGACAATTGCCTCAAACCAAACCCATGGAACGCAGCTCGACTTCGGCGCTTCTACGGCTAGTCCGGTGTCGCCACTCCAACTAGCCTTTATTTTGTTAGAGTTTTTCTTTTATTTTTATTTTTTGAGGGTGGATAGCACCTCCCAGGCTGTGTTAGGATAAACCGAAATATGCTAAGCTTACTTGTGCATACATCTTTAAATGTACAACCCAGCTATACCTGGGGGCTTCTCTAACGAAGCCGATTAATATATCGTTCGTGCATTTTTTCACCTCTGTCGTGTTTGCACCCTTCAGGTATTGTTTTCAGCCATTCTATGAATCGATTTGACTTAAGTTTTGCCCAAGCTAGGTTGTCTCGCTCCTATGCTTACCCTCTACATTCCCGATTGTCCGGCTAGAGGGTAAAGGGAGCACCTCTGTGATTGTTATGACCGGATTACCCGGATATGTGCCTCAAACGGGTGAAGCTGAAAGCTAGCATTCTTAAGAACATAATTTGTCGGCTACGAGGGAAGGGAAAATTATTGGTGGTCATCACCAAACACCCGGATTTATTTTCCCAAAGTAACCATCACCCGCATACTACGACTGTCTGGTTAAAACGCCTATGGTCAACATAACAACCCAAAGAAAGGAACCCTTGGAGGAACTATTTTATTTGGAAGATGTTTCTTACATTAAACAGTAATATAACATAACTCACTGTGCACGTTCTATCTATTAGTACCAAATGGCCAGATTGCCTTGTTCTCCGAAGTGATTTTCTGTTACAACAGGTTAGACAGCTTGGAACACTCCCCGGCCAATGGTGGGGGAGGTCGAAGCCGATGGCCGGTTAAGAGAACGTTTACAACACGGATGGAGATTGTTTGATGTAAAGTACATGGATACATAGAATCAAACACCCTGCTTCTGGTCAATACTATCTACTATAGTATCTAGGGCGCAGTCTTCTGAGATAACCGAGCGGCTGGCTTCACTTGGTCATACACCAAATGAAGTGGCACTTCCCGCCCATCTGGCCCTACTGGCCCAACACGAGCTAAATGCTTCAGGTCCATCTTGGTAAAGCGGGTCTTAACCATTGCCCATGCCTCCCGTCCTCCTTGGCAAGCCAACATCTTCCAAAGCTCGAGGCAACACCGAGCTCCTTTAAATCGATTAGCCAATTCTAACATCCCTTCTGGAGGAGTCTCGTTTGGCCATAGCACCTTGATCATGCTCCTCATAGTTTTTTGAGATCACTCGTGCATGATGGACAATTCCTTTAGCAGGTTCCCTCCGAACGACCCAACCTCTTCTTTGGGACGCCCGGTCAGGAGACCTGACAAGAGATGTGGCAGGTTTTTTACATCATACGCATGCTTATCACAAGTTGAAATTTCACTTACCGAACATGCCACGTTTCAATCTCTGGTTCTCCTCGAGGGTTTGTGCCAGCTGGGATTTTAATCTCTCTATTTCTTCGGCCTGTTGATAATTTTCCGCTTTAAGATTGTTCTTATCCTCATGGCTTCGTGTCAGTACTCGGTGGCCGGCTTCGTGCTGTGACTCCGCATACCTTTGGGCCTCTTTGGCCGCTTTCAAGTCTTTCTCTAGTTTGCCTATGGACTCAGCTGTTACAAGGCAATCTTTTGTCACAAAAAACACCCAAACAAGTTATGCATAGTAAAAATTTCTACTCACCATGTGCTTCCTGGGTGAACTTCTTGACCTCCTCCAGTTCGGCCTGTGCAACTGCCAACTGTGTTCGGTTTAGCTCAAGGTCCTCAGCCAGTTTGTTGTTTTGTTCCCTCAAGGCCTGCACCATGTCACAACATATGCATATTAAGACCCTTAACTCAACTGTACCACCCAAATTAAGGCTTGGGGGCTTGATGTCTACTATGCAACCTTTCTTCTTGTAGACGTAGTTGGGCCTCCAAGTGCAGAGTTTTGTAGGACAGTAGCAAGTTTCCCTCAAGTGTATGACCTAAGGTTTATCAATCCATGGGGGCGTATGAGGAAGATGGTCTCTCTCAAACAACCACTACAAAAAAATACACTTCCGTGATGATACATGTTTGTCACAGTAGGTTGCGTTTTTTGTCATGCATGTACATCCATGACGATTTTATGACAGAATCAAGATAGTCATACCTGTGCTGTCGTAGAAGTGCTCCATGACATTACCAAAATTATCATCTCGGAAGTGTCCACTTCCATGACGATAAATCGGGTGTCACAGAAGTGCTTTCATCAAGGGTGACCGACACGTGGCATCCACCGTAATGGAATGCCGTTAAGCTATCGGGTCGGGTTTTGGATCCGATAACCCGTTAACAGCCCCGACCAATGGGGATTTTCCACGTGTAAAATCATCATTGGCTGGAGGAAACATGTGTCGGCTCACCGTTGGGACAGATGTCATCCGCTCATTGGACCGAAGGCGCCCATGATACGACGACACGTGGCACGGCCCAACAGAGGCCCATTCCTATGAAAAGGCCAGCCCGTTTGACTTGGTCAAAAGGTGGCAGGCCGGCCCATGGAAAGCCTGTTAATGACCTGTTCGCATATAGCCCATTGACAGCTCGCTAACCTAGGGCCCGTTACGCCCTATCCGAATTAGGCCCAGTAGCATCATCTGGGCCGTCCAATATGATTCCAGCCCATTTTAACTTCCGGCCCATGTGTGGCCCATGACTTCTTTTGGCCCATGTGTGGCCCATGACTTCTTTCGGCCCATGTGAGGCCCTTTGAAACTCTTGGCCCATTAACGGCCCATGGTGAAACTGGCCCGTAATGAATAGTGTATCACTTTATACCCATTAACGGCCCGTTATTCTATTGGGCCGTTTCCAGCCCAAGTTATCTTTCGGCCTTCTCAGGGCCCATTGATTCTTGGGCTCATTTGCAGCATTCGGTTACATACGGCCCGTTACTGTCATTTTCTGCTTGTGGGCCAAATTCAGCCTGTTGTTACAGTCGGCCCGTTTGCGGAACGTTAATATGTTGGGCCGTTTTCATGTTAAAAAAACCCGTTGGGCTGTTTTCATAGAGTTATCAAATACGGTCTATTAACGGCCCGTTATGGTCCACGAATAGTACAGCCCATGATTGGCGAAATGATGATACGCCCCGTAGAAGGCCCATGGATCTATAGCCCGTATGAGGCCCATGGATCTACGACCCGTATGAGGCCCATGGATCTACGCCCCGTAGAAGGCCCATGCACCTTACGGCCCGTAGAACGCCCATGGACCCTAAGGCCCATATAGAAGGCCAATGGATCCTACAGCCCGTATAGAAGGCCAATGGATCCTACGGCCGGAAGAAGGCCCATGGATCATACGGCCTGCAGGAGACCCATGGTTACAACAGTCCGTGTGTTGCCATGATTATTTTGGCCTATTTACCAAAAATAGGCTATTGTGGCCACTAGAAAAACACAGAAAAAGAACTGCAGTGACTATAAGCAAACAACTAAACAAGACAATAAGGAAATAAATAAGCAAGCAATAAACACTAGCCTATTACCTCTATTACACATATTACATCCACTGGGCATCAAAGTTCGCCACCAGTGCAAATATAGGGAACAAAGCATCATATTACATACACTGGCCGTCAAAATTGGCCACCAGCGCAAATAAACGCGACAGCAAAACAAGAGCATAACTGAAACAACTTCGAAAGAGCTCAAGAAATGTTATCCTGGGTATCCACCATGCTGGCAATAAGCTTAGCAAGCTGATTAGCTTTGTCCTGTTTGGCGCTAAAATCCTCCAACGCTTGCTGTTGCACCAGAAAGTATGCATCTGAATGCTCCAGGGACTTCCGGAGTCCTTTCACTTCTTGTCGTAGCACAGCTGATCGATGTCTTTCAGCTTGTAGTTGAGACTCAATAAACTGAACTGATTCAGACAGTGAGTTTGAATAGCTTGTGCAAGCGGTAGTGGCTAGTAACTCGAACACTAAACCAAGATAGGACTTTGGGGTTGCCTCGCTGTCTTCAAGATAGTCTTCCTTAGCTGTTTTATCAACTTTGTTGGAGACCAACAAGGATGTGTCACTATCCTAAACCTTATCTGCATTACTTCCTTTACCATTTCTTAATAAGGCACTCTTCCCCAATATTCTGTCAGCATTCTAAAAGAAGAAACAAGCAGACACATAGCAAGTTTAGCATGTACTAGTATATGAAACTCATTTCGGTGAACCAGTTCATTAGTAAGGTGGACATGATTAAACTACCAAGTCTTCTATTGCCAAGTACTAGTACATAATAAAAGCATCAAACAAACATATATCTATGTCCTATGGTCACCGCATTGTCTTGCCAATTCAAAATAGAGACACGGTTCAAATCATATCAGTTCAAGACAAAGCAGCAGTGAAAGAATACAAAGCGTGGGAAACTACATGGCACAACAAGATTTCAGATGGGTACCATGGGTCTACATGTACAACAACACTATTGGCTCTGTTGTGATGCTAGTAATGTGCATGATATGAAAGCAACTGTATACACAATTGAAATTGAAATCAAAAAGCTATTGATAAGAGCAAACCTGTTAAAGAAATATGCGTGAACATACCTGCTGTGCCATTGGAGTTTCGATTGGATCCTTCAATTTAAAAATAAGTTTATATGAGTAAATACAGTGATACAAGAGCAAAGCAATAATAGTTAAAAAAGGCGCGCCTAAGCGAGCGCTTAAGCGCGCCTAGACTCTAGGCGTTGGCAAAACGCATTGCGCATAACTACACCTAATCTGTGCATAACTGCGCATAAGCATGCGCTTTGGTCAGTAAAGCGCAAGGTGGTGGCAAAACGCACAATTAACACCTAGCGCTTTTTTGAACTATGATAGCAATGAAATCTTAAATTAGAACAGTTGTTCTTTAGGTTTAGGCACTTGTTCTACATGAATAGAGTACAGTAAGATGCAAGAATATAATACTTAAAAATAGAAAATGAGCTCATAGACCTGACCACATTCTTGGTTTGGGACCAGTACAGAACAAGGCATTCCCAGTCATCGTCCAGTAAATGTGTCTCAGGAGAACGTAAGGGAATTTGATGAGTTTCTTTGCCGGTGAAGTACATTTTCTTCAGGTAATTCTGATACTGCCACCAAGCATTCTTCAAGATAGCACAGGTATTAGCACAGGTTACCTCATCCCGAGTTTCCAAATTGGTCCTTCTCTATAGAGAAAAATGGGAAAATTTGCTGTATTATAACCATCATGGAGGTAGGATGTATGGGACGAAGAAAAGTAATTCCATGAATAACATTACTTACACATAACTCCTGGACAAACACATGCAACTGGCATTTTCCTTCATCTTCAGTATAATATTTCCAAGATGGGAAGATACGCACATACGATTTAACAACATCAAATGCGATAGATGCTAAACTACGACTAGTTGGTTGTGCTTCCTCCACAGGAATAGGCGTACTAACTGGTGGAGTTGGGGTTCGCCGTGATAGTACTGGCCCTTTGGTCACTGGAGCTGCCTTACTAACTGCTCTTGTTTGGGAGCTCTATGGTGGAGATGGTGCTGTGTCAACAGGAACTGGGTTACTATCGGCTGGGGTTGGGGTTAGATTGGGTGAAGCTGGTTCTCTGTCCATCGCAGTAGGGGTACAATCTGCAAGAGTTTGGGTTATGTGTGGCAGGGATGGTTCTTGTGCATGTACAACCAGTGTGCTATCTCCACCAAGAGGTAGCACTGTTTTATTTGAAGATCGTGTTTTTAGTCCGCTAGATACTGGCATCACTCGCTCCAATTCAAATGGCTGATAAACAGGAAACATAGTTGAATGTACATACATTGTATGAGAGACAGATGCAGTAGATAGTGTGGAAAAAAGAGGGCATGAAATAGTTGACATGTATATTGTTTAACTAAAACGGATAGCATGACATAATTTCACATATATGATGTCTATCTAAACTGGATAGCATAGCATAACATAATTCAAAGATATGATGAATAACTAAACATGATCGCATGACATAATTCACCTACATGTTATCTAAGTAATCAGGATCGCATCATTTAATTCACATATGTGATTTATATGCTAAACAGAGGGCATTCAATATGATGTCTAAACTAAGAACATGGTGTTGAATAGTGTGTATATGATGTCTAAACTATGCAATGCAAGACACTGTATGCATGATATGAGTAGTATAACCGTGCCAAGTTAGAGCATACACCTCAGTGGGGGAATAGGACTGGTCATCTGTCTCTGAATCCATCTCTGAGGAGCTATCGGGACCCAACAAGATATCTGCTTCGACAGGTAGCACTGTCTGATCTGAAGGCCTTGTTTTCACTCCAGATTTTTCCATCTCCCACCCAAATGGCTGATTCACAGGAAGAGTAGTTTAATGTACAAACATTGTCGACAAATGGAAATGTAATTAAGAAAAGGATGGGCAAGATATCATTAAAATATATGATGCCTGGTTAAACAGGATGGCATTGCACATTTCACATATATTATGGCTAGCTAAAAGACATGGGACTGCATAATTACCATATATGATATAGAAACTAAACAGGTGGCATTACAGAACATGTCTAAACTAAGCAGATGACATATATGATGTCAAAAGTTGGCACTGCAAGGCAACATATGCATGATATGACTAACATCATCATGCCAAGGTAGAGCAAACACCTTGGGGGGTAAATAGGAGTGGTCAGCGACGTCTGAATCCGCCTCAGAATAGATATCTTCCTCTGGATTACAATCTGGAGAGGGGTGGGGAGGGTTTTCCATTGAACCCACCATGGAGCAATGTCTGCATGACATTGTATTGCCGCGCAAAACTCTTCTCTTTTTCTCTACATGTTCGGCATGACTGTGTACAATATCTCACATGCATATGAAAAAATATGGTGAGATTATGTAAGGAGAGCATGCAAAAATTTAGAGTGATGGTAATGATACGTCTCCAACGTATCTATAATTTTTTATTGTTCCATGCTATTATATTACCTCTTTTGGATGTTTATGGGCTTTATTTTACACATTTATATCATTTTTGGGACTAACCTACTAACCGGAGGCCCAACCCATATTGCTCTTTTTTTGCCTATTTCAGTATTTCGAAGAAAAGGAATATCAAACGGACTCCAAACGGAATGAAACCTTTGGGAGCGTAATTTTTGGAACGAACGTGATCCAGAGGACTTTGAGTGCAAGCCAAGAAGCCGCCGAGCTCCCACGAGATAGGAGGGAGCGCCCCCCTGTCTCATGGGCCCCTCGGGCAGCCACCGACGAACTTCTTCCTCCTATATATACCTACGAACCCCGAAAACATCCAGGGGCACCATGAAACACAATTTCCACCGCCGTAACCTTCTGTATCCGCAAGATCTCATCTTGGAGCCTTCACCGGCACTCTGCCGGAGGGGGAATCGACCATGGAGGGCTTCTACATCAACATCCTTGCCCCTCTGATGAGTTGTGAGTAGTTTACCACAGACCTATGGGTCCATAGTTATTAACTAGATGGCTTCTTCTCTCTTTTTGGATCTCAATACAATGTTCTCCCCCTCTCTTGTGGAGATCTATTCGATATAAACTCTTTTGCGGTGTGTTTGTCGAGATCCGATGAATTGTGGGTTTATGATCAAGTTTATCTATGAATAATATTTGAATCTTATCTGAATTCTTTTATGTGTGATTGAGTTATCTTTGCATGTCTCTTCGAATTATCAGTTTGGTTTGGCCTACTAGATTGATCTTCCTTGCCATGGGAGAAGTGCTTAGCTTTGGGTTCAATCTTGCGGTGTCCTTACTCAGTGATAGAAAGGGTTGCAAGGCACGTATTGTATTGTTGCCATCAAGGATAACAAGATGGGGTTTATATCATATTGCTTGAGTTTATCCCTCTACATCATGTCATCTTGCTTAATGTGTTACTCTGTTCTTATGAACTTAATACTCTAGATGCAGGCAGGAGTCGGTCGATGTGTGGAGTAATAGTAGTAGATGTAGGCAGGAGTCGGTCTACTTGTTATGGACGTGATGCCTATATACATGATCATGCCTAGATAATCTCATAACTATGCACTTTTCTATCAATTGCTCGACAGTAATTTGTTCACCCACCATAATACTCATGCTATCTTGAGAGAAGCCACTAGTGAAACCTATGGCCCCGGGTCTATCTCTTATCATATTTGCTTTCAATCTACCTTTATTTGCATCTTTAATTTTTGCATCTATCTTATAAAATACCAAAAATATATTTATCTTATCATACTATCCTTATTAGATCTCACTTTCGCAAGTGGCCGTGAAGGGATTGACAACCCCTTTATTGCGTTGGTTGCGAGTTCTCAATTTGTTTGTGTAGGTGCGTGGGACTTTTGAGGAGCCTCCTACTGGATTGATACCTTGGTTCTCAAAACTAAGGGAAATACTTACGCTACACTTTGCTGCATCACCCTCTCCTCTTCGAGGAAAACCAACGCAAGCTCAAGACGTAGCATGGAGCCGGATGAAGGATGTCCAACATGTCGGCGAAATGAAGTTGAATTGTTTCTGGCATTGCTATCAATCCTTCAGGATTTGTTTATATGTACGCACAATTCTGATGAAATTGTACTGTGATGCTATGAAGGTTTCAACTTTGGTTCCCGCAGGAAAAAAAAGGTTTCAACTTAGGATTCATGTGTCTTGCCTCGAGATTATCTCGTTACAACATTCCATCAAATACAAATGAAACTACCATGCCAACAAAAAAGAAGCATGTTCCATGTAAAAAGGGAAAGATAGCACATGGTGGCACTGTGGGGATGGAGCATCCGCGATAGACGAGCATGTGCTATCTTTGATAAACCACCATGTGCTATCTTTTGATAAACCACCATGTGCTATCTTTCCCTTTTTACATGGAACATGCTTCTTTTTTGTCGGCATGGTAGTTTCATTTGTATTTGATGGAATGTTGTAACGAGATAATCTCGAGGCAAGACACATGAATCCTAAGTTGAAACCTTTTTTTTCCCACGGGAACCAAAGTTGAAACCTTCATAGCATCATAGTACAATTTCATCAGAATTGTGCGTACATATAAACAAATCCTGAAGGATTGATAGCAATGCCAGAAACAATTCAACTTCATTTCGCCGACATGTTGGACATCCTTCATCCGGCTCCATGCTACGTCTTGAGCTTGCGTTGGTTTTCCTCGAAGAGGAGAGGGTGATGCAGCAAAGTGTAGCGTAAGTATTTCCCTTAGTTTTGAGAACCAAGGTATCAATCCAGTAGGAGGCTCCTCAAAAGTCCCACGCACCTACACAAACAAATTGAGAACTCACAACCAACGCAATAAAGGGGTTGTCAATCCCTTCACGGCCACTTGCGAAAGTGAGATCTAATAAGGATAGTATGATAAGATAAATATATTTTTGGTATTTTATAAGATAGATGCAAAAATTAAAGATGCAAATAATGGTAGATTGAAAGCAAATATGATAAGAGATAGACCCGGGGCCATAGGTTTCACTAGAGGCTTCTCTCAAGATAGCATAAGTATTATGATGGGTGAACAAATTACTGTCGAGCAATTGATAGAAAAGCGCATAGTTATGAGATTATCTAGGCATGATCATGTATATAGGCATCACGTCCATAAAAAGTAGACCGACTCCTGCCTGCATCTACTACTATTACTCCACACATCAACCGATTCTTGCCTGCATCTAGAGTATTAAGTTCATAAGAACAGAGTAATGCATTAAGCAAGATGACATGATGTAGAGGGATAAACACATGCAATATGATATAAACCCCATCTTGTTATCCTCGATGGCAACAATACAATACGTGTCTTGCAACCCTTTCTGTCACTGGGTAAGAACACCGCAAGATTGAACCCAAAGCTAAGCACTTCTCCCATGGCAAGAAAGACCAATCTAGTAGGCCAAACCAAACAGATAATTCGAAGAGACTTGCAAGATAACTCAATCATACATAAAAGAATTCAGAGAAGATTCAAATATTATTCATAGATAAACTTGATCATAAACCCACAATTCATCGGATCTCGACAAACACACCGCAAAAAGAATTTACGTCGAATAGATCTCCACAAGAGAGGGGGAGAACATTGTATTGAGATCCAAAAAGAGAGAAGAAGCCATCTAGCTAATAACTATGGACCCGTAGGTCTGTGGTAAACTACTCACAACTCATCGGAGGGGCAAGGATGTTGATGTTGAAGCCGTGCATGGTCGATTCCCCCTCTGGCAGAGTGCCGGCGAAGGCTCCAAGATGAGATCTCATGGATACAAAAGGTTACGGTGGTGGAAATTGTGTTTTGTGGTGCCCCTTTATGTTTTCGGGGTTCGTAGGTATATATAGGAGGAAGAAGTACGTCGGTGGCCGCCCGAGGGGCCCACGAGACAGGGGGCGCGCCCTACAAGGGGGAGGCCCCCTATCTCGTGGGGCCCCCGGGAGCTTCTTGACTTGCACTCCAAGCTCTCTGGATCAGATTTGTTCCAAAAATCACGCTCCCGAAGGTTTCATTCCGTTTGGACTCCTTTTGATATTCCTTTTCTTCGAAATACTGAAATAGGCAAAAAAACAGCAATATGGGTTGGGCCTCCGGTTAGTAGGTTAGTCCCAAAAATGATATAAATGTGTAAAATAAAGCCCATAAACATCCAAAAGGGGTAATATAATAGCATGGAACAATCAAAAATTATAGATACATTGGAGACATATCAAGCATCCCCAAGCTTAATTCCTGCTCGTCCTCGAGTAGGTAAATGATAAAAAGAGAATTTTTGATGTGGAATGCTACCTAGCATAATTCATAATGTATTTTTTCTTTATTGTGGCATGAATGTTCATATCCAAATGAATAGAAAATAAAAGTTCATATTGACATAAGAAATAGTAATACTGCAAGCATACTAATCAAAGTAATCATGTCTTCTCCAAATAACATGGCTAAAGAAAGTTATCCCTACAAAATCATATAGTCTCGTATGCTCTTTAATCATGCACAACCCCGATGACAAGCCAAGCAATTTTTTCATACTTTAATAATCTCAAACTTTTTCAACTTTCACGCAATACATGAGCGTGAGCCATGGACATAGCACTATATGTGGAATAGAATGGTGGTTGTGGAGAAGACAAAAAGGAGAAGATAGTCTCACATCAACTAGGCGTATCAACGGGCTATGGAGATGCCCATTAATAGATATCAATGTGAGTGAGTAGGGATTGCCATGCAACGGACGCACTCGAGCTATAAATATACGAAAGCTCAATAAAAGAAACTAAGTGGGGTGCATCCAACTTGCTTGCTCACGAAGACCTAGGGCACTTTTGAGGAATCCCATCATTGGAATATACAAGCCAAGTTCTATAATGAAAAATTCCCACTAGTATATGAAAGTGACAACATATGAGACTCTCTAACATGAAGATCATGGTGCTATTTTGAAGCACAAGTGTGGAAAAAGATATAGTAGCATTGTCCTTTCTCTCTTTTTCTCTCATTTTTATTTTCTTTTTTCTTTTTTCTTTGGCCTTTCTTTTTTTTCTTTTTGGCCTTTCTCTTTTTTTTTCCTTTTTTTTGTAAAGTCCGAAGTCTCATCCCGACTTGTGGGGGAATCATAGTCTTCATCATCCTTTCCTCACTAGGACAATGCTCTAATAATGAAGATCATCACACTTTTATGGATTCACAACTCAAAGCTAGAACAAGATATGACTCTATATGAATGCCTCCGACGGTGTACCGGGATATGCAATGAATCAAGAGCGACATGTAAGAAAATTATGAAAGTGGCCTTGCCACAAGTACAATGTCAACTACATGATCATGCAAAGAGAAATATGACAAAAGTAATGCGTGTCATATGAACGGAACGGTGGAAAGTTGCATGGCAATATATCTCGGAATGGCTATGGAAATGCCATAATAGGCAGGTATGGTGTCTGTTTTGAGGAAGGAGTATGGTGGGTGTATGGTACCGGCGAAAGTTGCACGGTACAAGAGAGGCTAGCAATGGTGGAAGGGTGAAAGAGTGTGTATAATCCATAGACTCAACATTAAACAAAAGAACTCATATACTTGTTGCAATAATTTAGAAGTCATTAAAAACCAAAGCACTATGCGCATGCTCCTAGGGGGATAGATTGGTAGGAAAAGACCATCGCTCGTCCCCGACCGCCACTCATAAGGAAGACAATCAATAAATAAAATTGTGCTCCAACTTCATCACAAAGTGGTTCACCATACGTGCATGTTACGGGAATCACAAACTTCAACACAAGCATTCTTCAAATTCATAATCACCCAACTAGCATGACTTTAATATCACTACCCCCATATCTCAAAACAATTATCAAGCATCAAATTGATCATAGCATCCAATTCACTTTCTATGATAGTTTTTATTATACCCAACTTGGATGCTCATCATTCTAGGACCAACTTTATGATAATATAAAATACCATGCTGTTCTAAAAGACTCTCAAAATAATATAAGTGAAGCATGAGAGACTAGAAATTTCTTCAAAATTAAGACACCATCGTGCTCTAAAAGATATAAGTGAAGCACTAGAGCAAAAACTATCAAGCTCAAAAGATATAAGTGAAGCACATAGAGTATTCTAGCAAATCCTAATCAAATAGGCTTCTCCCAAAAGGTGTGTACAGCAAGGATGATTGTGGTAAACTAAAAAGCAAAGACTAATATAATACACGACGCTCCAAGCAAAACACATATCATGTGGCGAATAAAAATATAGCTCCAAATAAAGTTACCAATGAACGAAGACGAAAGAGGGGATGCCTTCCCGGGGCATCCCCAAGCTTAGGCTTTTGGCTATCCTTGAATATTTTGCGGTTCCATGAGCATCCCCAAGCTTAGGCTCTTGCCACTCCTTATTCCATAGTCCATAAAAGCTTTACCCAAAACTTGAAAACTTCACAACACAAAAGTCAACAGGAAATCTTATAAGCTCCGTTAGTGAAAGAAAACAAAACCACCACATAAGGTACTGCAATGAACTCATTCTTTATTTATATTGGTGTCAAACCTACTGTATTCCAACTTATTTATGGTTTATAAACTAATTTACTAGCCATAGATGCATTGAAATAAGCAAACAACACACGAAAAACAGAATCTGTCAAAAACAGAACAGTCTGTAGCAATCTGTAACTAACGCAAACTTCTGGAACTCTAAAAATCCTACCAAAATAGGAAGTCCTGGATAATTTTTCTATCGATCAGCATCAAAAGGAATCAACGCAGAATCACATTCCTGTGATTTAACAAAATTATATTCATGGGCGCAAAGTTTCTGTTTTTCAGCAGAATCAAATCAACTATCATCGTAGGTTATCCTATAGGTTCTACTTGGCACAAACACTAATTAAAACATAAAAACACATCTAAAAAGATGGTAGATGCAAGATTTATTACTAAACAGGAGCAAAAACAAAAAACATAAAGAAAAATTGGGTTGCCTCCCAACTAGCGCTATCGTTTAACGCCCCTAGCTAGGCATAAAAACAAAGATAGATCTAATGAGTGCCATCTTGGGCACTAAATTCATAAGTAGCATCATGATAGATTCATAAGGTAATTTGACTTTATTTCTTGGAAAGTGCTCCATGCCTTTTTTTAAAGGAAATTGGAATCTAATGTTCCCTTCCTTCATATCAATAATCGCACCAATCGTTCTAAGGAAAGGTCTACCAAGAATAATAGGGCAAGAAAGATTGCAATATATATCAAGAACGATAAAATCTACAGGCACCAAATTTCTATTTGCAATGATAAGAACATCATTGATCCTTACCATAGGCTTTTTAATGGTGGAATCCGCAAGGTGCAAATTTAAAGAGCAATCATCAAGATCATGGAAACCTAGAATATCACATAAAGTTTTCAGAATCGTGGAAACACTAGCACCCAAATCACACAAAGCAAAACACTCATAATCTTTAATTCTAATCTTTATAGTAGGTTCCCACTCATCATTAAGTTTTCTAGGTATAGGAACTTCCAAATTAAGTTTTTCATCATAAGATTGCATCAAGGCATCAACAATATGTTTGGTAAAAGCTTTATTTTGACTATAAGCATGAGGAGAATTAACAACGGATTGCAACAAGGAAATACAACCTTCTAAAGAGCAATTATCATAATCAAATTCCTTGAAATCCGAGATAGTAGGTTCAATATTATTAGAAGTTGAGGATTCTCCAATCTCTCTTTTACCAAATTTGACATCAAGATCTAAAGATTCTGAATTTTTGGGACGCCTTCTAGGCAAAGTTGATTCATCATCACTCCCATAATCATCAAAATTCATATTGCAAAACATAGATCTAATCGGAGACACATCAATAACTTTAAGATCCTCATCATTATTTTCACGGAGACTAGAAGAACACGCTTTTATAAAGCTTTCTTTTTTAGCACGCAATCTAGCGGTTCTTTCCTTGCACTCGTCAATGGAAATTCTCATTACTTTGAGAGACTCATTGATATCATGCTTAGGAGAAGAAGATCCAAGTTTAAGAGAATTAACATCAAGCGAAAGTCTATCAACGTTCCTAGTCAAATCATCAACTTTGAGCAATTTTTCTTCAAGCAAAGCATGAAAATTCTTTTGATAAATCATAAACTCTTTCACACTATCCTCAAAATCAGAGGGCATATTATTAAAATTACCATAAGAATTATTGTAGGAATTTCCATAATTATTAGAGGGATTACCAGGGAACGGTCTAGCATTAAAATTTCCTCTATAAGCATTATTTCCAAAACTATTCCTACCAACAAAATTCACATCCATAGATTCATTATTATTCTCAATCAAGGAAAACAAAGGCATATCATTGGGATCAAGAGGAGTATTTTTAGTAGCAAACATCTTCATAAGTTCATCCATCTTTTCACTCAAAACATTGATTTCTTCTATAGCATGCACTTTTTTACTAGAAGATATTTCGGTGTGCCATTGAGAATAATTAGCCATAATATTATCAAGCAATCTTGTAGCATCTCCAAACGTAATTTCCATAAATGTGCCTCCCACAGCCAAATCTAAGAGATTTCTAGAAGCAAAGTTCAAACCGGCATAAAATTTTTGTATGATCATCCATAAATTCAAACCATGAGTAGGGCAATTGTGAAGCATCAATTTCATTCTTTCCCAAGATTGGGCAACATGCTCATGATCAAGTTCTTTAAAATTCATAATATCGTTCCTAAGAGTGATGATCTTAGCAGGAGGAAAATACTTAGAGATAAAAGCATCATTGCACTTGTTCCAAGAATCAATACTATTTTTAGGCAAAGACGAAAACAAACTTTAGCACGATCTCTAAGTGAAAACGGAAATAACTTCAGTTTGACAATATCGTTATCCGTATCTTTCTTCTTTTGCATATCACACAAATCAACAAAATTGTTTAGATGAGTAGCGGCATCTTCACTAGGAAGGCCGGCAAATTGATCTTTCATAACAAGATTCAGCAAAGTGGTGTTGATTTCACAAGACTCATAATTATTAAGAGGAGCAACCGGAGTACTAAGGAAATCATTATTATTGGTATTCGAGAAGTCACACAACTTGGTATTATCTTGTGCCGTGGCAACAAGTAATCCAACACACAAGCAAACAGAAAAACGGCAAGCAAAAAAAGAGAGGAGGAGATTGGGAAAGAGAGGGCAAATAAAACGGCAAGGGTGAAGTGGGGGAGAGGAAAACGAGAGGCAAATGGCAAATAATGTAAATGCGAGGGAGATTGGTTTGTGATGGGTACTTGGTATGTCTTCACTTGAGCAAAGACCTCCCTGGCAACGGCGCCATAAATCCTTCTTGCTGCGTCTTGAGCCTGCTATCATTATTTTTGGATCCATCCACTGGTTTGTTACCTGCTATGTCTTGAGCTTGCGTTGGTTTTCCTCAAAGAGGAGAGGGTGATGCAGCGATAGTAGCGTAAGTATTTCCCTCAGTTTTTGAGAACCAAGGTATCAATCCACTAGGAGGATCCTCAAAAGTCCCATGCACCTACACAAACAAACTGAGAACTCGCAACGAACACAATAAAGGGGTTGTCAATCCCTTCATGGCCACTTGCGAAAGTGAGATCTAATAAAGATAGTATGATAAGATAAATATATTTTTGGTATTTTATAAGATAGATGCAAAAAGTAAAGATGCAAATAAAGGTAGATGAAAAGCAAATATGATAAGAGATAGACCCGGGGGCCATAGGTTTCACTAGAGGCTTCTCTCAAGATAGCATAAGTATTATGATGGGTGAACAAATTACTGTCAAGCAATTGATAGAAAAGCGCATAGTTATGAGATTATCTAGGCATGATCATGTATATAGGCATCACGTCCATAACAAGTAGACCGACTCCTGCCTGCATCTACTACTATTACTCCACACATCGACCGACTCCTGCCTGCATCTAGAGTATTAAGTTCATAAGAATAGAGTAACGCATTAAGCAAGATGACATGATGTAGAGGGATAAATACATGCAATATGATATAAACCCCATCTTGTTATCCTCGATGGCAACAATACAATACGTGTCTTGCAACCCTTTCTGTCACTGGGTAAGAACACCGCAAGATTGAACCCAAAGCTAAGGACTTCTCCCATGGCAAGAAAGACCAATCTAGTAGGCCAAACCAAACTGATAATTCGAAGAGACTTGCAAAGATAACTCAATCATACATAAAAGAATTCAGAGAAGATTCAAATATTATTCATAGATAAACTTGATCATAAACCCACAATTCATCGGATCTCGACAAACACACCACAAAAAGAGTTTACATCGAATAGATCTCCACAAGAGAGGGGGAGAACATTGTATTGAGATCCAAAAAGAGAGAAGAAGCCATCTAGCTAATAACTATGGACCCGTAGGTCTGTGGTAAACTACTCACAACTTATTGGAGGGGAAAGGATGTTGATGTAGAAGCCCTCCGTGGTCGATTCCCTCTCCGGCAGAGTGCCGGCGAAGTCTCCCAGATGAGATCTCGCGGATACAGAAGGTTACAGCGGTGGAAATTGTGTTTCGTGGTGCCCCTGGATGTTTTCGGGGTACGTAGGTATATATAGGAGGAAGAAGTACGTCGGTGACCGCCCGAGGGGCCCGCAAGACAGGGGGCGCGCCCTACAGGGGGTGCGTGGCCCCCTATCTCGTGGGGCCCTCGGGAGGTTCTTGACTTGCACTCCAAGCTCTCCGGATCAGATTTTGTTCCAAAAATCATGCTCCCGAAGGTTTCATTCTGTTTGGACTCCGTTTGATATTCCTTTTCTTCGAAATACTGAAATAGGCAAAAAAACAATATGGGCTGGGCCTCCGGTTAGTAGGTTAGTCCCGAAAATGATATAAATGTGCAAAATAAAGCCCATAAACATCCAAAATGGGTAATATAATAGCATGGAACAATCAAAAATTATAGATACGTTGGAGACGTATCACTCCACCTGCCATGCAGCAATATTGAGTGCACAACACAACTTTAGGGAAAGATTCACCCTGGTCGTTGCACCGCAGTAGTAATGACTAATGAGCAGTCAAATCACAGATCCCCACCTTCGCCACAGTAAGTTGCTCAGATGAAGCAACCATCATTTCTCTATTCCTTGAATCCGCTGGTACTCCCATATTCCCACAGTAATAAGTTGCTCAGGCGAATCAACCATCACTATATCCGCTCATGTGTGAGGACCACAGGAGCTATGCATTCATATTGCATGTTAAAAAAAGAAAGGTCAAGAACTTATGCGGAAAACTTTCAAAAAAAAACTAATGCGGCACCTCGGGCCAACGCGACCATATCGCATTTTGCACGAGAAATTACACACCATGTTTCGTTGACATGTGGTCCCGTTCCAAAATATCAGTGAGACAACGACGAGTAGTAGGAGTATTTTCGAACAGACGTGTAGGCCGGGGCGCCTCTTCGTGAACCGTGGCAAACTGGCAACCGTCCGCTGACTCTTCGCCTTTCCCTCTATTTGGAACTGCTGTCGCACGCTCTTCCTCTCCCCCCTCCATTTTCCTTTAGCCCTTCACCCTTTCTTCTGCCATTGTTCGATCGTCTTCTCCATGGAGGGAACAGGCCGGAAATGAACCCGTTATTCTTGCCCCGATCTGAAAGATGACGTGGTGGAGGAACTCATTTATCGGTGCGACGTCATCACCTCGGCTAGCATGGCAGGTTCGTTCAAGCCCATTCTCGACTCAACTAATAACATCATTACAAGGAACCCAAGAGTCAAGGAGCGGTTTGATCTCCCCTATCTTCTTTGCCGTGACATGACTACTGGCGCGGGGACGATGGAGGCCTCACCTTGTGCAAGTTGATGTCGCTTGATAATGAGACGTATGATGTTAAGATGCCATCGCTTGAGGGCATGTCTTGGGCAGGCGCAAATGGAGATTGGGTTGCTTACATTGGGTCCAACTACGAGTGGGAACTTGTGAATGTGTACACTCGTGACCGGGTTCCACTTCCAAAAATCTCAGCAGACTGCCCAGAGGTTGAGCGCACCGGTATTGTACGCACGTTCAAATACAATCATGGTGACTGTCTTCTATGGAAGATAGCAATTTGTCAAGTTCCCAACCGCTCTTGGAATTACAACAACTATGAAGTTGTTGCTATCTTCGACAAGCTTGTTGCCGTCCTTGGTGGTCTGACTCGATGGATATTGCTCAAAAATCAGTTTTTGTACACAGATGAGTACTGCGATGCAATTCAATACGGGGGTCTTGTGTTTGCTTCCACCGCTCATGGCACTGTTTTTGCATGGGATCCTCGTAGTTTCGATACGTTTGTCTTCCACCGTAATTATAATTGTTTCATCCACATGCATGCGGGTTAGCAAGTTTCCCTTTACTAATTAACCTTCTTCTTGTGTTTCCAAGGTCCCGTGAACACTCCACCACCTATACTTGAAAATTTTTATAACCAAGGGTGAGATGGCGATGGTGATGATCACGAGCATGAGGACGAGCAGAACGTACATACTCAGTGGCGCCTGGCAACTAATTCCGATGGATCACCTCTTCTTGTGTGTATACAGCCCACTGATGATGTTACTGCTGAGGGAGCACGTGTTGTCTCGCATGGTCGCACTCTCTGGACCTATTCCAACACCCGTTGCATGGTATTCGGGATGGATACTAGTGTGCTAGCGCCAACACCTTCTCCCTGGTATAGAATTGATAGTCTTGGAGAAAACACGCTCTTCCTTGGACAAAACTATCCGATGATGGTGAAACGCGATCCAACTGCTGTTGACACAACATTACTAGTACCATTTATGAGAAGCAGCTGTGTCTATACCTCGGACACTAGGGTGGTTCCCTACCCTAGTACTGATATAGTAGGCCACTTCAGCCTGGATGATCAGTCCCGCGTTGGTCTCGAGATCGACAATAGATGGCCCATCCCAGAGAATCACTTGTGGTTCAAAGCAAGCGTTTCCAACGCCGAGGAATGGTTGAGTTGAAGTTCATTTCATTGCTTGTTATTTGTTGTGTGGTGAAAACTTTAGTATTTATAATGTATCCTCGTTGTCGATGTGGGTTGATGACCTATTGTATGTAATAAAATGATATGCCTATGATAAACTTACTAAATTTATGAATGGCTTTCCAGTTGCTTCTGTGAGTGAGTGGTGCGACGAGGCAAAAAATATTTTCTGAATACATAATTGTACGTGCATTGCAACAGGTTATCGGATGAGGCCAATCAACAATAGTAGTACAATATTTGTACTAGCTTCACATGCTTCGCACGTCGTGCGAGTGTTTTTACTATAGCCATATTGTACGTAACCAACACCTCGAATCCTCGATACTAGTACTATATAGTACATAGTAGGAGTAGTAGGGTGGCATGGGCCAGAACAAGCATTCACGTCCAGGAGTACGGCACACGCCACCCGCATGACTTCCATCTGACACCATATTTCTTGGAGTCCGTGCTAGAGCAATCTCTTCAACCTCATCGTTTCTCTAACTCAGCCATCACGCGGCGGGCGAGGTGGGGGTTTGCCGATAGTCGGTTTGCTCAACTGCGGTCCCACTTGTAAGGCCAACTCCAACGCTCTATGAATATATGGATGTACTCTTCTTCCCAATACAAAAACTTGCATCCATTCTACTCCCTCCATTGCACAATACAGGCCTTCTATTTGTCAAAATATATATGTATCTAGACATGTTTTAGTATATAGGTACATCCATTTTTGGACAAATGGAAGTCAAGTATTTTTGAACGGAGGGAGTACACAATAAATTTTTTAAGTTAGCACAGCTAGTCTAATCCGAGAGCACAACCGAATATTTGGTCGGGTTCTTCCTCCTTTTGCCGACACGTGGAACATCCAGCATCCAGGTCGTGTCATGAAAGAAAATAGAGTGGTAGTTGAAGCCACGAGATGTGCATCTTGGGTTAAACTGTAAATAGAATCTTACTACTCTTGAGTAACTCCAAAAGCGGCCACCGAAGATCTTTAATGGATTTGTTTTTCATCACCAGCACGTCGAGGTGAAAGATGTGTAGGTTCAGTGGGTCCTCTTGCATTTTCACTGACATGTGGGGCCGCATGTGAGCAAACAGACGATGGGCTCCGTGCGTCCGCTGGCTGGCTGAGAAGAGAGATAGAGGAGGGCTGAGCACGGACTGTAGGAAATTTGTTCTACGTAACCAGCACCTTGATATTCTCGTGTGGTTGTTTCTAGAATAAAAAAGGAGGTACCCCTACTTATGTTACTCCCACTACGCCTAGCCTAAGGTTAGTAGGTGACCTTGCGCTTGGCTCTTCGCCTCTTCTGGAAGTCGATGGTTCTATAGTAGTGCTTCTGGCAATCTGATACCAAATGAACTGCTGCACGTCCACCGCTTGTAAGCAAATGTTTCTCCTCGTGCTGCGAGCCACCGCGCACGCGTTGGCGAGGGAGAAGGCGTAATCAAGCTTCTCGTCGTTCTGCGAGTTGACGAGACACATCAAAGTTGTTTACTAGTAGTACATACTCTCTCCAAAAAAGGGTTGGCCGTGTCATTGCTACCATCCCGTGCTCCGTCGTGGAGTACATGCACTATTCACGTGCCATCGAGGAGAAAAAATATTGCGTAGGTGCCATCGAAGTGCACGACTCACTTACGAAAAAGGGTTCCCCCCCGCTTGCCCCCCCCCCCCCCCCGCACGACTCACTTACGCACTGCTTATCTAATTATCTCCATTTTCTTGCATGACACGTGCACCTTGATGCTAGATGTCTCGCGTGTTGGGAAAAGGATGAACAAAGCTCACGTAAAAGAAAAGAGTTGAAGAGCATAGATTCCCGACGACTGAGGAGGAGCAAGGAACCTCGCGGTGGAGCATCTGCAAGGAACCTTGCGCGCTTTCCCCTGTTTTTTTGCCGCCTGCCCACCTATAAACAAATAAAAGAACATGAACTTTTCGCTAACCACTAGAAACGGTACATTAGGATGCTAAGTTGAAGATGTTTTATACTCCCTCTGTTCCCAAATATAAGTCTTTTTAGATATTTCAATAAGGGACTACATACGAAACAAAATGAGTGAATCTACACTCTAAAATATGTCTACATACATCCATGTTGTAGTCTATTTGAAATGGCCAGAAAGACTTATATTTAGGAACGGAGGGAGTAGTTTATATTGAATTATTGATAACCACGCAACAAGCCACGCATGTACAGGACGCATGCAGCCACGCATGTACACAAGCCAACGCACTAACTCCATCCGATCCAACTCATGCACAGACGCGCACAACATGGAGCACACAACGCACGTACACAAGACGTGCATGCACACACGCTCGGCCGCAGAATGCACGTGAATAACACATGCATGCACACACACTCGACTAGTGATGACCCACAAGTGTAGGGGATCTATCGTAGTCCTTTCGATAAGTAAGAGTGTCGAACCCAACGAGGAGCAGAAGGAAATGATAAGCGGTTTTCAGTAAGGTTTTCTCTGCAAGCACTGAAATTGTAGGTAATAGATAGTTTTGTGATAAGATAAATAGTAACGAGTAACAAGTAAATAAAGTAAATAAAGTGCAGCAAGGTGGCCCAATCCGTTATGTAGCAAAGGATAAGCCTGGACAATTTCTAATAGTTAGAAAGGAGCTCCCGAGGACACATGGGAATTATCGTCAAGCTAGTTTTCATCACGTTCATATGATTCGCGTTCAGTACTTTGATAATTTGATATGTGGGTGGACCGGTGCTTGGGTACTGCCCTTACTTGGACAAGCATCCCTCTTATGATTAACCCCTATTGCAAGCGTTCGCAACTACAAAAAAAGTATTAAGGTAAACCTAACCACATCATTAAACATATGGATCCAAATCAGCCCCTAACGAAGCAACGCATAAACTAGGGTTTAAGCTTCTGTCACTCTAGCAACCCATCATCTACTTATTACTTCCCCATGCCTTCCTCTAGGCCCAAATAATGGTGAAGTGTCATGTAGTCGACGTTCACATAACACCACTAGAGGAAAAGATAACATACATCTCATCAAAATATCGAACGAATATGAAATTCACATGACTACTAATAGCAAGACTTCACCCATGTCCTTAGGAACAAACGTAACTACTCACAAAGCATATTCATGTTCATAATCAGAGGAGTAATAATATGCATTAAGGATCTGAACATATGATCTTCCACCAAGTAAACCAATTAGCATCAACTACAAGGAGTAATCAACACTACTAGCAACCCACAGGTACCAATTCATGGTTTTGATACAAGATTGGATACAAGAGATGAACTAGGGATTTGAGAGGAGATGGTGCTGGTGAAGATGTTGATGGAGATTGCCCCCCTCCCGATGAGAGGATCGTTGGTGATGACGTTGGTGATGATTTCCCCCTCCCGAAGGGAAGTGTCCCCGGCAGAACAGCTCCGCCGGAGCCCTAGATTGTTTCCGCCAAGGTTTCGCCTCGTGGCGGCGGAGTTTCATCCCGTAAGCTTGCCCATGATTTTTCCAGGGTAAAAGCTCTCATATAGCAGAATATGGACACCAGGGGCCCACCAGGGGGCCCAGGAGACAGGGGGGCGCCCAGTAGGGGGGGCGCCCCCACCCTCCTGGACAGGGTCTGGGTCCCCTGATGTAGTTCTTTCGCCCAATAATTCTTATTAATTCCAAAAACATGTTTCGTGGAGTTTTAGGATTTTTGGAGCAATGCAGAATAGGATTCCAATGTTTGCTCCTTTTCCAGCCAGAATTCCAGCTGCTGGCATTCCCCCTCTTCATGGTAAACCTTGTAAAATAAGAGAGAATAACCATAAGCATTGAGATATAATGTGTAATAACATCCCATAATGCAATAAATATTGATATAAAAGCATGATGCAAAATGGACGTATCAGCTGCATGGAGGCGTGCGCCATCCGCGGCGACGTCCGGTTCGTCGTGCTACGGCGAAGCTCGCATGCAACAGCGCATACGCATCTCTTGCATCACCTCTTTGCCGTCGTTGCTCAACTACTAGCGCAGCCTCGGCCTTAGAGCTAGCATCGATGGAAAAACACACACGCTGCACGCACACGAGAACATACGGAGTGCCCACGACGTGGTGGTGGTGCGTCCCCAGTCGCCTCTACTCCTTCTGCGCACGTTGTCTATCAAGGCGGCTACATGCTAATGATGATGTGGGTGAGATCTTCTAGGACTCAGATGATGACGAGGAAAATTATGAGATACAAGGTGACGTACACCGTCAAGGTCCACGGTCAAGGGGGTGCTAGTAAGTGCTTAGATGTGCTTAGAGCAAGTACAATAGAGCTGAGTCAGCGGGCTATAAGGAATAAATCAGTATATTTCTGCTTAGTTGGAGGAAAGAGAAGAGTAGAGAGAAGGTAAGCGGGCTCTTCGTGAAGAGCCAGCTCCAGCACGTGCTCCTAGGCACTTTGTGAGAATGAAAGGTGGGCCATAGAATAAAAAAGTAGTAGTACACTCTTTTGATCTACACTATTGTACATGTTGACTATAAGATGGGTTGTAGATGACATGGCACTGGCTTATACTACTAATGCTCTTTAGATGAGGTGCTAAGTGCATTAAATGGCTTAGTAACTCAAGTCTTCAATGCATTGGTGCTTAATTTATTGGTGCCACATCATATTTTATACCTACGTGACAGGCTTAGCAGCTGGCTACTTCTGGGCCCTCCTGACCAAGGGCGTCGTCGCCAACCAGGCACTCACCTCCGGGCTCCGGCAACACCACGCCCACGCTTGTTGCACAGAACGCCAACAATATCTACTTGTTCGTCGGTGCCGGACAGATACGCACCAACACACCAACTGCAGGGTCGTACATACACTGATCAGTGCTTGTTACAGATTCCCTTTTTTATTTAAACTACACGGTCACTCTTAACCTGTCTCATTTCAGCTGGCTTCGCAAGTGGTAAACCGAATACAACAGAATTACTATACGTCAACTGGTAAAACGAGTGCGCATGAGATGTCCGGTGAGCTCAATTTTTTTTGCGGGAATCTGGTGAGCTCAAATCTATTACGTGATACTGAAATAGTAGATTTGGTTTCACTAGTCATGTAGTCAAAAGGCAAAACATATTTTAGTCACATAATATATCAGGGGTAGAATGGTCTTTTCATGTTAGACTTAACACTGTTATGTGCCAAAATTGACGGAAGTGTCATGAAGGGAACAAAATAAAAATTGTGTGTCAAAAAGGGGAAATGATATTTTTTAGGGCCAAAAAAGGAAGCAAAATTTAAGAAAGGGCCAAATAAGGAATTCTCTCCATGATATTTTCATGTCCGGACCGATCCCAAGTTGGCTTCTCGCCTTCTTGGCCCAACAAAAACCCCTCCCACCTCCCGCGCGCGCTTCCCGCTCGGCGCCAGCTGAGCTCGCCGCTCCACATTGATGGCAAGTCAGGGCGACGCAACCTCTCACTGCTTCCGCCGTTGAAGCGGCGCGCCGACCAAGGGCACCGCCCGCTGCACGCCCGACATTTAAGACTACACAATGGATAGTAACTTTAGAGAAAGTACTATAATTAGATGACATAAGCAGGCTATAAGGATTTAAATATAGTATTTGTGCGTAGTTGAAGGAGAGAGAAGAGGAGAGAGAAGAGAAGCGGATTGTAAACGTGTAGCCGGTTGTACTCCAACATACTTTGTGAGACAAAAGGTGGGGCCATTATTAATGATATTATATTTATACTAAAGGGACTAACGGACGCCTTAATTACTCCGTTTTTTAGACAAACCTTGGTGGGGCTATTGTTGACTTTTTTGAGCTATTATTGACTTGGACGTGGGGTTTGGGGGGCCAAAGGTCTACTATTATACTCGAACGACCGACCTGACATGCTCTACCCTAGCCGCCGTTGTATCATATGGTTTTGCACCGTTCCAGATCTTAGCGCCGCCACGCAATTCTTCTCCAGCCCTCCTTCCGGCGTGCAACGCGAGAAGGGACAGCAGTCCTCCGAACCCCGCCTTTCGTGATCCTGTACGGGAGAGGGGCGATCAGGTTTTTGGGGAGCACACTCCTGTGACTGCTGCCAGCGATGACTTCCTCAACGACAGCCTTCTTCCCCGACCTTGGTAACCTCTTCATCAACGACATGAGTGACAACATCAACCACATCGGTTCTGCTCCCGCTGTACAGTATGTGATTCTGTCCTCTTGGTTTAGTCCGCATCATTACTTTGATGTTTGCCATTGTCGTCATGATCTATTTACTGCTGATTCGGATTAAATCTCATACTAAATTGCTCATATATTCAACAATCCAATCCAAAAACCTGATTACAGGCAATTTACTCCGAGTGGTTTTGCTGCGCTTTTGAAGCCGCCTACTTTTAAGGGGGTGCAATATAAAAGGTGGCGCACAAGAGCATTATATTGGTTTCAGATCATGTACTGCTATGACGCCACTAAGGGTAAGCTTGAGGGCGATCTTAATCCTACACAGTAGGAAGCTTTTCAGAACATGGATACCCTCTTCAAAGCCGCCCTGCTGAGTGTTCTTGACAATTCCATTGTGGATTCATATATGTCGTTTGACAGCGGCAAAGACATGTGGGCTGCTCTCGAGGCCACGTTTGGGCCCTCGGGCGCTGGCAATGAGTTGTACGTCATGGAACAATTCTGTGACTACAAGATGACTGATGAGCACTCTATTGTTCAGCAGACTTATGAGATACAGTCACTCTCTAGGGAACTTGAGTACTTTAAGTGTGTGTTGCCGGACAAATTTGTTGCTCGGACCATCATTGCCAAGCTTCCACCTTCGTGGAACGATTTTGCTACTTCTCTGAAAAACAAGAGATATGAGTTTTCTGTTTTGGATCTCATTAGCACTCTTCATTTTGAGGAGAAGGTGAGAGCAAAAGACACATGTGCTCGGGTTGCTGAGGGAGCTTCTAGTGCCCACATAGTACACGAGAAGAACTTCCAGCCCAACCAGCCCCAAAATAACAAGAACAAATCTCAGGGGAAAGGCAAGTTTGATGCAAAGAACAAGCTGTCACATTCTACCAACTTCAAGAAGAATTCTCATAACGGGAAGGGATACAAACCTCAATTTTGGTAGCACCGCACAAAATTTATATGGCTGCATCTACTTGCTGTCAGCTAACCTCATGGTGCTCCAGGTATTCCTACATTCGTAACTAGGTACAATGACCACCGCAAGATGAAATTAGCTTATTCATACGTTGACTTGCTGAATGCAGTGCGGAACGATCCTGTCATGTGTGGAGGAGCAAACAAGCAGTGCAGCCGAAGGTGGAAATCAACCAAGGACTTATGAAATTATATGTAATCTTCCTCAGGCAGGTCAGTATCCCCTTCGTCCAGATGATCGTGTTTTGTCATGCCGAGCTATTGATATGTGCTACTATTTTGCAACACCGTTTAAGTATAGCTACTGTTTTCCTATCTTTTCAGATTCAGGACAATGAATATGATATCAGGGGAACTGCACAATATGGACCCATGTTGAGTCATCTCTATTGCCTCATGTGTTTGCTGCAAATGTGTCAGCATCAATTGCAAGATGAGGCAGGTAGCTAGCTGTGGAGTTGCCAACATGCTCAAAGTGCTCGCAACATTGAGAAGAAACAAGCATGCCCAGGAAATTAATGCGTGCGCAGGGAGGCCCTTTGCTCAGAGAAGCATCGACCGATTTTCTTTATTTCCACACCTTCTCACAACTTTGTATATTGGTTATAGTATGGTGAATCATTGAGATGCATAGACATGCTGAACTTTTGTTCTTCTGAATGTTAGTTTAATGTGAGTGTCAGCATCCAGTACCGCATCCTCTAATTTGGTGGATGCACACAGAGAAAATAAATCTCCTTAATTTACTCCATAACCACCCTATTAAATAGGCCTAGTAACAAACCAGGCGCATGCAGTGGCCGGCGGGCACATGCATCCTGCATGCATGGCCAGTCAGCCAAGCCCATGCGCCAGCTCCAATGCAGCAACACAAAAGAAGAGAGCCGTTCTTGGGAAAAAGCGAGTAGTTAGTGCAACGGGCCTTATAAACACGAACAACTCGCTCTCCCGCTTCTGTCTTCCCACCCAATTCCCCCCGCTCCCCAATCTTCTTCATTCGTCCAGAAAACCCCGCTCACCTTCTTCCTCACTCGTACAGAAAACGCCTGCTCCTCTTCTTCCACTCCTATAGAAATCCCCAGCCCTCCTTCTTCCCCACTTGCACTGCCACTAGGCTCGTCTCTGGCTACTCTGCTCAAACCCGTGAGCTCGGCGCGACGCCCACAAGGAAAATGGAGTCGGCTGGCCCCAGAGCCAAGAAGATGAGGCTCCCGCCACGGGCGATGCCGGCTGTAGATCCCGCACCCGATAGTGCGGGGAGAAGTGGCGAGCCTCCCCCACCCGGATCTGAGGAACCGGTATAATCTTAGGTGGACCGCATCAGCGATCTCCAGGGCATCATCCTTGAGGAGATCATCTTGCTTCTCCCCACCAAGGATTGCTGCCGCACACAAGTCCTCTCAACTCGGTGGCGCCCTCTATGGTGCACCGCGCCCCTCAATCTCGACTGTCGTCAGATATCTGTCCTTCTTGAATTTGATCTCATCAGAGCCATCGTCTCTTCTCACCAGCAGGGTCCCATTCAATGCCTCTGCATCCCGACAAGCTACCTGTTGTCCATACCCGGCAAGGTGGATGCTTGGCTGACATCCCTTGAGTTTGAAAAACTCCAGCAGTTTGAGTTCTACCATCACCACGAAAGTTTCATACCACGAACATACCAAGAATTCGTTCCCACACCACCGTTGTCCATCTCGTGGTTTTCCTCCTCTCTCCACATGGCCACCTTCGCCCGGTGCCATCTACCAGACGATCTGGTACAAATGCTTCGACTCCCACTGCTAAAAAAACTTTCGCTTGTGGTGGTTTATCTGTCGGAGGCCTCACTGCATAGCATCATCCACTCTAGTTGCCCTGCCCTAGAGCGCTTGCTGATTGTTTTGGGAATAGAAATCAGTATCAGTTGTCTCCAAATAAAGTCGCCTCACCTTAAAAGCATTGGAATTTGTTTTAAAGGACAACAACTCATCATCGAAGATGTCCCTTCACTTGAAAGGTTGCTCCTTCATAATTGTTATACACCTTCAGAAATAACTATCGTCTGTGCGCCCAAACTGGAGACCTTGGGTGTAATTCGTGACCCGTTTAATAATCACGAGGAGTTGGTGTTTGGCTCCTCACTTTTTCAGGTACCGTATATTATCATCTACACATTTGTAATCATATGCTGCATTTTGCATTTGTGCGCATAAGTTTCATATCATCTTGGAGTACACTTTGGGTACTAATATTATGTTATATGCTCAGTGAAGAGTTCGTCCATTCATAGCCTATCAATGCTGCTGGATTCTGTCAACATCATATATATCAGAATGTATAGTTTTGATCTGGACATAATTATTGGCTTGCTGTGATGCTTTCGATCTCTAGAGAATTTATACATAGAGGTGATGATTTCATGCACATTGAAAGCCCGTATATATTATACTAGAATTAACTGTTCAGCTGTTATTCTTTTGACATACTCTTTTTTCAGACCTTAACTGTTTTCAATCTTCATGTCTACTTAGGCAGAACCACATGGAGAAAAACATATAACCAATCGTTGGTGTAATAAGCACAAGGATTTTCTCAGTTCTCATGACATTCGTTTGAGGACAATAACGATGGGACGATATGCATCCAACCAGGCAAACAGAAGCTTTGTCACATTCTTCCTGTTGAATGCGAGGTTACTATTGTCCATGAGGCTTAATTTTTACAGCAAGAGATTTCTCACGGACGAACATGTTGAACAGCAAAAAAAGAAGTTTCAGGTGGTCAAATGGGCTTCTAAACATGCTCGGCTTCTATTTACAATAAGTTGTAGACATCCTGAAATAATTTTTTTTGCACAGGATGTTGATTTTATGGATCAGACCGATCCATTTGTTTGTGACTGCAAAAAAAGAGTGGTTGGGTTAGATGTTACTCTCATGTTCAATCTGGGTTTTGTCTAAAAATTTGATGAACAATTAATCCTTGGGCTTTTCGTACCATTTGTATGCTTGACTTGCATGTTGTTGCCCTCGTACTCCCCTCCACCTGCCACTACACTGCCGCATCTTCCATGGCTGCTGTTCGTTCCCATCCTAGGCCTCGCCGTCGTTCTCCGCCTTGGTTAGCTCGTTGCGCCCGCCGCCATCTGGCGTTGTCAACATGGTCAACAACCAAGAGGAATCAGGAGATGACTGTATGTGGAGGAGGCTGATAGTAGGGACCCACCAGGGTCATTGCATTTCGCAAGTAGGTGCCTTGTTATTACAAGCCAAAAAAATACTTCCTCCTAATTGTTTGACAACTAGGTTCCACGCCATTGTCAATATAGTCAATAAACGAGAAAATTACACAATGAGCGGATAACACCAGGGACCCAGCAGCTCGCCCAGTTGTTTTTCAGTTTCAGAGACGGAGCTCAACTACGCGTTGTGCGGGGGCTGTGGCCCGTCTAGCCCACGCTTATGCTTTTATTAAGCACATGACAAGCCCAGTTGATATATTTTTTATTTCTGAAATTGGCTAGCCCAGTTCTTTTTTTTGGAGAATACCAAAACCGAGGCCTACATGCTTTTCTCAGCCCCGCTGGGCTGCAAATCTTTCAAGACGGGGAGGGATGTAAGTAGTAAGAAATGGGCTTCCCCAGAAAACGGGCTATAAGTTGTAAGAAATGGGCTGTAAATTTTTAAACCAAAGCCAACCGGCAACTGCATTAAAATATCATTTTTTCAGGATTTCTCTACTCTTGTAAAAACCAAAGCCAACTGGCAATTACATTAAAATACCATCTTTTCTCCCACAAGATAAACTACTCATAGAAATGCATCTTCATGTTCCGTGCAACGAATGGGCATCTTGCTAGTTAAGATTATAAATTTCATTCATGTTTTTTGCGGAGAATTGTTTTTTGAATTTTATTTTGATATAATGTTTTGAAAATTATTTTTAACGTGACTCGAAATTTCGTGATTAAAAGAGTTCGGACCCCACCGAAATATGCAAAATTTCGTTGAATTTTTTAGCAGTGCCCAGAATATATGCTCTGTAATGCTAATAAAAAGAATATGGGCTTCAAATATCCTTAAGAATTAGAAAATGGGCTATAATTTATTGAAAATAATGGCTAATGGGTTGTATGCTATTTTCCACAGATTTGGAGGCTGACTTCTGGGCCTACTAGGTTGACGATGATGCTGTCCTAAATTTTTTTTGATGCGTACTCAAGACTTTGTCAACTTAGTCAACACACAGCAGTGACTGTTGGATGTCCATCCAATGGCCGCCGTGCTTCTTCAATCTCTGGTCTTCCTGCTCCAGCCGCCCAAACCAGCACCGGCGGGACTGCCTGCTCCCTCCTCCCGTGGCTGGCTGTGCTGCCACTAGGCCATCCCTCTAACCACTCACACATCCTGTTATTTTCCGGCGATGTCAGCCTCACCCCGCAGCCGACCAGTCAGCGCTCATTCTCCCCTCAGCGTGGGCATCCGCTGCGGTGGCTAAGCCGGCTCTGGGTGGTTCTCTTCCTTGGCCTCACCCTCGTCCATCGCGTTTGTGCTCTCGGTGCGGCGAGGTCAACATGGTCAACAAACAACAGCCATCGGAAGAGGCTGACAGTAGGGGCCCACACAGGAAAATGCCTCCTTATTACATGCAAAATAATGATTCCTCCACCTGATAGCTGAGACCCACCGGAAGGGTCTCTGTATTTCGGGAAAAAAACGTTCCCCCCGTTGTCAGATCGGACCCACCGGAAATGCCTCCTTATTACGCACAAAAAAATGAATACTCCCCCTGCTAGCTGGGACTCACCTTGGTGGGAGGCTGACTTGTGGGCCTACTAAGTTTACGGGGACGGAGGGCTTTGTCAACTTAGTCAATATGAACGATTCTAGATCCAGTGACCGTACAATGTCCATCCAATGGTTGTAGTGCTTCTTCAACCTCTGGTCTTCATGCTCCTGCCGCCCAATGCAGCGCCGGTCGTGCCGCATGCTCCTGCCTCCCGTGGCCGGCTGTGATGCCGCGGAGGCCTCACCGCCCCCTACTACTCCCACCGCTGGCTAGGCCATCCCTCTACTCACCCACACCCCCTGTTATTCTGCGGCGACGACAGCCTCACACCGCAGCCGAACCAGTGAACCCTTGTACTCCTCTTCGTGTGGGCATCCACTGCTGCGTCTTCCCGGGCTCCGCGTCATCCCCTTCCTAGGCCTCGCTGTTGTCCACCACCGTGGTGCTCTCGGCGCGGCGTGGTCAATATGGTCAACGACTGACTTCCATCGGAAGAGTACTGTGCGTGGAGAGGCTGACAGCTGGGTCCACGGCGGCCGCAAGGAAGTGCCTCCTTATCACGCGCAAAATAATTATTCCTCCACCTGACAACAGGGACCCACCAGACGGGCCACCGTATTTCGCGAAAATAACGTTTCCCCCCTGACTGCTGGGACCCACCAGCTACATCTTCGCACACAAGGAAGTGCGTCCGGGCAAAAAAAAGATTCGCCCCCCTGACTGCTGGGACCCACCAGCTACATCTTCGCAGGCAAGGAAGTGCCTGACAGTCGGGACCCACCTGGTCGAAGCGTACATAGCGTTGTCATTCTGGTCGCGAATGTGTACGTACATATATACTAGTCGATGTAGAGACGCGCACGTGTCATAGTAGAGGCGTGTATGTGTTGTAGTAGAGGCGCGCACGTAGCACGTACACGTACATACAGCGGCCAGGGTGCAAGAAAGAAAATACGGCCACGTACATACATACGGGCAGGGTCTCGAACGCCTACTCGCGCATACGTACATGGCTGGGTCGAAATGGAGAAACAGCGTCGTCGTCGTGTTCATGGGGAGCCAACCGGCTAGGTCGGAACGGAATGCGTGGTCATGTTCATCGGGAGGGCTTGGACGGAACAGGCGATGGAAACGAGGCCTGGCGTACCGCAGAACGGAGGAAACGGACCTCCTATGTTCGGAACGGGGTCCTGTTGATCGGGAGGGGTGTGGCGTACCGCAAAATGGAGGAAACGGACATCCTACGGTTGAAACGGGGGTCCTGTTGATCGGGAGGGGTGTGGCGTACCGCAAAACGGACGAAACGGACCTCCTATGGTCGAAACAGGGGTCCTGTTGATCGGCAGCGGTGTGGCGTACCGTAAAACCAATGAAACGGACTTGTGTTAGAGCGCTACGGTCGAAACAGGGGTCCTGTTCATTGGGAGGGGTGTGGCGTACCGCAAAACGGCACTCCACGAGATACTGTTCATCTCCACCGTCGACCTCCTCCAGGCTCCACGGGCTACCATCGACCTCCTCGAGCCTCCACGGGCTCCTGTTCATCCAGCCTCCACCGTGCGCTACTCCACCAGCTACTGTTCAACCACCCCTCCACGGGCACCCCTCCACCGTCTACTGTTCATCCAGCCCTTCACACCACGGGGTCCTGTTCAACCACCCCTCCACGGGCACCCCTCCATCGTCTACTGTTCATCCATCCCTCCACACCACGGGGTCCTATTCATCGAGAGGCAACGCCACCGCTCACTATTCATCCAAACCCCCCCCCCCCGCCACGCTCACTGTTCATCCAATCGTTCGGCTTCAGTTAGCAGCAGTAGTGAAGGAATCGCTCGATCAGGTTCAGTTAACAGCCATCGATCGATCACTCGGGTTCAGTAACGCGTAGCCTGCAGTGCAATCGCTCGGGTTCATTTAGAGCCCAACGCCTCACTCGGGTTTAGTTAGAGCCAACGCCTCGCACACACACGTGCGTACCTGTACGAGAGAAACGCGCATCGCTCGGCCCCCGACCTCCCACCGTAATCGGGAACTCCCCAAAAATTTCCTCCCCCTCGCTTCTACCATGGTTTTTTCCTTCATGGACGGCCCAAAGAATGTCATGCAACAGCATCTCTGGCCCGCCCAGGACAAAAAGCCCATTTTCTGTCATGATTTTTTGTCACAGAAGTAGGAGCCCACCACATCTATGATGATACTGGGTTTTGTCACAATTATCGTCATAGAAGTGTCATATGTATGACAGAAAAAAAATTTGTTCTACCCAAAATGTCACGGATGTGTCTTTTTTTTGTAGTGAACCCTGCAACCAAATAACAAAGAGTCTCTTGTGTCCCCAACCAAATAACGTTAGTTCGGCGAAGAGATGGTGATACAAGTGTAATATGGATAGTAGATATAGGTTTTTGTAATCTGAAAATATAAAAATAGCAAGGTAACTAGTAATAAAAGTGAGCAAAAACGTTATTGCAATGCTTGAAAATAAGGCCTAGGGTTCATACTTTCACCAGTGCAAAGTCTCTCAACAATGATAACATAACTGAACCATATAACAATCCCTGAACGTGCGACAAAGGATCACTCCAAAGTTTCTATCGGATAACGTAGGACGAAAACATGCATCAACTCCTATGCCTAGATTACCCGAATGTCACCTGGGAATCCGCAAGTTGAGTGCCAAAACATACATCAAGTGAATCAATAGAACATCCCATTGTCACCACAGATATCCCATCGCAAGATGATACATCCATTTTGCATCATGCTTTTATATTGATATTTATTGCATTATGGGCTATTATTACACTTTATATCACAATACTTATGCATATTCTCTCTTATTTTATAAGGTTTACATGAAGAGGGAGAATGCCGGCAGCTGGAATTCTGGACTAGAAAAGGAGCAAATGTTAGAGACCTATTCTGCACAACTCCAAAAGTCCTGAAACTTCAAGGAGAGTCGTCTTGGAATTAAAAAAATATTCGGCGAAGAAAGCACCAGAGGGGGGCCACCTGCAATCCACAAGGGTGGAGGGCGCACCCTACCCCTAGGAGCGCCTTCTGGTCTTGTGGGCCCCCTGGCAGGCCCCCGACGCCCATCTTCTGCTATATGGTGTGTTTTGACCTGGAAAAAAAATCAGAAGGAAGCTTTCGGGACGAAGCACCACCGTCTTGAGGCGGAACCTGTGCAGAACCAATCTAGGGCTCCGACGGAGCTATTCTGCCGGGGAAACATCCCTCCGGGAGGGGGAAATCAAAGCCATCGTCGTCACCAACGATCCTCTCATCGAGAGAGGGGGTCAATCTCCATCAACATCTTCACCAACACCATCTCCCTCTCAAACCCTAGTTCATCTCTTGTATCCAATCTTTGTCTCAAAACCTCAGATTGGTACCTGTGGGTTGCTAGTAGTGTTGATTACTCCTTGTAGTTGATGCCAGTTGGTTTATTCGGTGGAAGATCATAGGTCCAGATCCTTAATGATAATTAATAATCCTCTTATTATGAACATGAATATGTTTTGTGAGTAGTTACGTTTGTTCCCGAGGACATGGGAGAAGTCTTGTTATAAGCAATCATGTGCATTTGGTATTCGCTCGATATTTTAATGAGATGTATGTTGTCTTTCCTCTAGTGGTGTTATGTGAACGTCGACTAAATGACACTTCACCATGATTTGGGCCTAGGGGAAGGCATTGGGAAGTAATAAGTAGATGATGGGTTGCTAGAGTGACATAAGCTTAAACCCTAGTTTATGTGTTGCTTTGTAAGGGGATGATTTGGATCCATATGTTTTATGCTATGGTTAGGTTTACCTTAATTCTTCTTTCGTAGTTGCAGATGCTTGTGAGAGGGGTTAATCATAAGTGGTAGGCTTGTCCAAGGAAGGGCAGCACCCAAGCACCGGTCCACCCACATATAAAATTATCAAAGTAACGAACGTGAATCATATGAGCATGATGAAAACTAACTTGACAATAATTCCCATGTGTCCTCGGGAGCGCTTTGCTTTATATAAGAGTTCGTCCAGGCTTGTCCTTTGCTACAAAAATGATTGGGCCACCTTGTTGCACCTTGTTTACTCTTGTTAGTTGTTACCCGTTACGAATTATCTCATCATACAACTATTTGTCACCGATACTTTCAGTGCTTGCAGAGAATACCTTGCTAAAAACTGCTTGTCATTTCCTTCTGCTCCTAGTTGGGTTCGACACTCTTACTTATCGAAAGGACTACGATAGACCCCCTATATTTTTGGGTCATCAAGACTATTTTCTGGCACCGTTGCCGGGGAGTGAAGTGCCTTTGGTAAGTTGAATTTGGTAAGGAAACATTTATATGGTGTGCTGAAATTTACTACTCCCTCCATTCCATTTTATAGTGCGTATAAGTTTTTGAGAGAAATTCCACAATGTAGTGCGTATCTCCCTCCTCCAGCGATTTTGGACGAAAATGCCCCCCACCAAATCGAACAGCCAGCGCCCCACCTCCATCGCATCGCTCGCCTCTCTCTCCCTTATCTCTTTCTTGTCGCTTCTTTCCCCACCTCCTTCCCCGCCTCGCTGATCCCCGCCGATCTCCCTTCTTCCTCGCTGATCCCCATCAATCCCCACCTTCCTTGCTGATCCCCACCTCCCACAATGCTTCCTCTCCCTCTCTCATCGATCTTCTCCACCTCACGACAGGAGCCGTCCAATAGATCGTGGCCGAGAGCTGTGGTGGAGGCGGCGGTCTTCATGGCCCGCGGAGTTGAGGGAGAGGTGAGGAGGAAGGTGTTGACTCTGTTGAAGGAGGCAAAGGCAGCAATACAGCAAATCGAGTTGTTGCTAGGCCAGACGCCCAAGGTGGACGGACCAGATGGTCAACGATTCCGCAAGCGGCAGTGGGAATTCGAAGAAACAGAGGAGGAAGAAGAGGAGGAGGTCCCCGGCGAGGGCTGCGGTGGAGACTGGTTGGATGCCCTCAGCAAGGAGGACCTACTCGAGTACGTCAACGGATTTGATGTACGCGACACTAACCAAGGTTCGCTTGTGACCCAGGATGCCGATGTCCGCGTCCGTGTAGAAGATGTCTCGCCCATGCCGCTCAATTTTGTTCAACACGACGTCCATGTCCTTGGCGGTTGCCCAAGTTCAGGAACAGGATGCATGTGCGGAAACAAGCTCAGCTGCTTCCCAAGCAGTGGTGTGCATGTCCTTAGTACAGGGAGCTTGCCCATCTTGGCCGGTGAAGAGGTACTGCCCGAGGACGCTGAGACCCAGGACGACAATGAGGTGCTGCCCGACGACGCCGAGACCAACGGCAGAGAGGTGCTGCCCGAGGGCGCCGATATCGACGGCGGACACATGTTGCCCGAGGACGCTGAGACCGGCGACAGCGTAGACGTGCTGCTCGAGGACGCCCAGACCGACAACGGCGTTGAGTTGCTGCTCCAGGACGCCCAGACCGACGACAGCGTTGAGTTGCTGCTCCAGGACGCCCAGACCGACGACGGTGTAGAGTTGCTGCCTAAAGACGGTGAAGCGGCACTGCCCGAGGATGCTGACAGTGATGTATCTTTTGTGCCTGACTCTATGCCCGCTCACGGTGGCGACTCGCTCGATGAATCGACGATGGAGGTAAGGGATATTATGCTGAACCTATTAATTCCTGGTTATCCGATGTGAGTTTATTCATCAAACTTGGTTGTGATCATGTGATGTGTATTTTGTTTGGGAAGTCTGTGATGTGTAGCTTCTCAAGTGAATATAGAGAGTGTTTGGATTACATTGCTCAAACTTGGTTGTGATCATGTGATGTTTATTTTTGCTTCATGGTTAACTCCAGATTAAATAGCTCAACCTCAATAGCGTGCATGGAAATTATCATTGGTCAACTAAACACAAAACATATCCAGAATACATGGATCAATATGTCCAGATTACATTGATCACTTGTTGCCAAAATATGTTCAGATTACATTGATCATTTGTTGCCAAAATATGTCCAGCCTACATTGATCAAGTGAACCAAAATATGTCCAGAGTGCAAACAGTTGCATGAGCAGGCAATGACCATGTCTAGATGGTGGCACTTAGGAACTCGATCGCGGCATTTACAATTGCTGGATCACATGGTAACCTAGCTGGGAGAAGGCCAGCTCCTGCTAGGGCCATCTTCCTCATGTGTGGAACCTTGTAGTGTTGGCCGCCATTAAGTTTCAGTATCTCCTGCATACAAGACTGCAAAGTGAGGAAGATGCGGTTGCTCCTCTCAGGGGGGTACTCTTCATATGCTTGGAGCACCTTGGTAACAATGTCATCTAGTGAACCTGGGAACAACTTCTGAAACAAAGCTTGTAGGGCTGCAAAAAAACCTAGGTCCAATATGTTCAGATCAGGAGAATTAGGTGGTTGGCACGTCAACCTAATGTTCCATCCATCTGCCATTGCGGCTTCACAAAACATAGGATCATTGACGGGAATATGAGTTTTGGCATTGTCCTGTTGTATGATTATAGGATAACCGCGGTCCGAAGCAGGCCACTTCTCCTTAATGGCAGGAAGAAGTTTGTTCACCATGTAATCTTGGCTAACTTTCCTTGTCACAGCCGGCAACACCTTAGTAACAATTGTTCCTGCGTCGCGGTTCTTGCTATCCCTCTTAGCCTCCTCTAGGAATGTAAAAGGCCATATGCCAATCTTGCCGTCAAATGTCATGTTGCCATCATCATCGTATCGAGGCCTCGCCACCGCAGCAAGGAACATCACTTTTTCAATGTAATTCTTGTTTTGTGTGGTACGCTTCGGATCTTCCTCGTTGAGACCCAAATAGAATTTTTGATTCTTCCGAGTGCGATAGAACCACTTCTCATCTATGTGGATGACATTGTACATTCCATCAAATGTTGGCTGTTGTGGGATGCTTAGTGGCTGAAACATAGACAAACAAAACATAACCCTAGCCCTCTTGTTTTCTTCTGTCAATGTTGATTTGATGGCATTAGAATGCCGCCTGAGTCTGCCCTCCTTCAAACGCCTGAATAAGGTAGTCTTTGCCATGTTCAACTCATTAGCAAGATCTTGGAGACTTGTTCTTTTTCGTAGATCAATATCCTTTATGGCATCTTCATTGAAAGCAATCCTCTTGCGGCCACAATTCTTGGTCCTCTTGCTCAAGACTCCCTGCAATCCACCAGCCTTCTTTCCCTCCTGCCATCTTAGTTGTATAGTTCGCAAAGGAATGTTTGTTTCTTCGGCGATAGCTTTAGTAATTCCATGATTCAGTTTACCCAAAGAAGACCTCTCCAAGATCATGGCAAATAGATTTTGCTTTTCTTCATCTTTGTACTGCCTTCTCTTTTTCTTGCCTTCATTTGCAAATAAGTGGCGTCATGGATTTATTACATTGCTAACTATATGAACAATCATGCAGGAACCAGTACAGTATGCATGAAGCAGTACAAGCATGCATGATCCAGTATACATGACCACTATAAGCATTCATGAACCAGTACAAGCATGCATGATCCAGAATCCATGAAGCAGTACGCATGTATGCGATCAGTACAAGCATGCATGATCCACAATGCATAGCACACATGTATGCATGAACCAGTACAAGCATGCATACCAGCTGGAGCTGGATGTTCCTCGTCGTTTCCTTCAACATTTTCAGCATCAACTCCGGCGTCGACTGCATCAAGTTCAACATTCAAGTCAATGCCAAGCATGCCATGTCCGTCGTCATCGCCGCCGCCGCCGCCGCCGGATTCCACGTTCAAGTCAATGCCAGTATCGACATGAACGGAAGGTTGGCCGAGGCCGGCGTCACCAAGTGGAGGTTGGCTAGCCTGCCACCTAACGGTTGGTGATCCTCCGGTGAGTCCCAACCTTGTTCGTCCGCGTCCGCGCCGGCCATGCCCGCGTCCACGGCCGGCGTCTCCGTGTCCACGGCCGGCCACGGGGCCGGCGTCTCCGCGTCCACGGCCGGCGTCTCCGCGGCCGGCGCCTACGCGTCCACAGCTGGCGTCTCCGCGTCCACGGCCATGACCCCGTCCACGTCCAGGCTCAGCTTCAGCATACACATGCTCGTGAGGTTCGTCCTCTGGGAAAATAAATCAAGAAACCAAGGTGGTGAGCCAGCAAGAAGACGAGAGCACCAACAAAAATGTGAACCTCGGCAGGGAGAGAGGACGTACCTTCATCCATGACGATCAGCTCCAGATCGTAGTCTAGCTCTCCAGCAAGACCGCCGTAGTCTTCTTGAACATCTTCCCAGTTGATCTGGTTGTTTAAATCTAACCCTGCCATTGCAGGGTGAAGAACTAGAGAGAAATGAGATGGGGAGAGAAAAATGGTGTACTAGTACACTCTTGGTCCCGTCCTGGAGAGTTGATTCAAATTTGAAAAGGCTGAGCGGGCGTGGGTGGGGCTGGCCACGCAGACGTGGACGCGAGAATGCGCTGAACTTTCCCTCCAATTTCTCTCCGTGGCGGGATTACGCGTGGCTGAGGTGATGCGCACATGGGGCTGGACAGAGTTGGTGGATGGGTATATTAGACCCAAGTACATGTGCCAGCTCACTCATTGGTATTGCCGCTGGAAACTATACGCACTATAAAACGGAATGGAGGGAGTATCATTTGTTACTATGGAAAATATTCCTTTGAGGGGCTTGTTCGGGGTATCTTCACCTCGACCGGAAGAGCAAAGAGTTGCTCCTCAACCTACTGCACCTACTGAAAATATTTATTATGAAATTCCTTCGGGTATGATAGAGAAACTACTAGCTAATCCTTATGAGGATATGGAACATTACATCCTAATATGCACCTAATCTATGTGGATGAAGTTTGTGGATTATTTAAGCTCGCAGGTATGCTCGAGGATGTTGTCAAGAATAAGGTCTTCCCTATATATTTGAAGGGAAATGCATTGACATGGTATAGGCTATGTGATGATATTGGATCATGGAACTACAACCTATTGAAATTGGAATTTCATCAGAAGTTTTATCCTATGCATCTGGTTCATCGTGATCGGAATTATATATATATATAATTGTTGGCCTCGTGAAGGAGAAAGTATCGCTCAAGCTTGGGGGAGGCTTAAGTCAACATTATATTCATGCCCCAATCATGAGCTCTCAAGAGAAATTATTATTCAGAATATTTATGCTTGGCTTTCTTATAATGATCGATCCATGCTTGATACTTCTTGTACTGGTTCTTTTATGAAGAAGGATATTGAATTCAAATGAGACTTATTGGAAAGAATTAAACGCAACTCTGAAGATTGGGAACTCGACAAAGGTAAGGAGTGAGGTATAAACCTTAATTTTGATTGTGTTAAATCTTTTATGGATACTGATGCCTTTCATGATTTTAGCACTGAATATGGACTTGACTCTGAGATAGTAGCTTCTTTTTGTGAATCATTTGCTACTCATGTTGATCTCCCTAAGGAGAAGTAGTTTAAATATCATCCTCCCATTGAAGTTAAAGTAGTAGAACCTATTAAAGTTTAAGAAGAAACTTTTACTTATAATGTTGATCCTATTGTTCCTACTATTTATATTGAGAAACCGCCTTTTCTTGTTAGAATAAAGGATCATGCTAAAGCTTCAACCGTGGTTCGTAAGAGTTATACTAGAACATCTACACCCCCTGAACAAATTAAAGTTGAACCTAGTATTTCTATGGTTACAGATCTCTCACTACTGGAAACTGGGAATTTGCCATCAGCCAGCTCTTTGCCATCTGCCAGCTGATGGCAAAGAACATCTTTGCCATCTGCTTATAAAAAACAGATGGCAAAGAACTGACAGATGGCAAAGAACATGGTTGCCATCAGCCAATTCTTTGCCATCTGCCAGCTGATGGAAAATAATCTTTGCCATCTGCCAGCAGATGGCAAAGAGGTGGGTAGGGTCTAGTGCTGCAACGGCCTGTCAACCCACCTCTTTGCCATCTGCCAGCAGATGGCAAAGAATCTTTTCCATCTGTTGGCAGATGGCAAAGAAGTGGGTGGAGCCCAATGGGTAACGGCGTTATAACGGCCAGTAGCCCCACCTCTTTGCCATCTGCCAGCGGATGACAAAGGCCCATATCTTTGCCATCAGCCAGCGGCTGGCAGATGGCAAAGAGGTCGACCCCTCTCTCCCAGCCCGGCCCCTCCCCTCTCTCTCTCTTCCAGCCCGGCCCCACCCCCTCCCTCTCTCTCTCCCAACCTCACCACCCACCAGCCAACACAGCCCCGACGACCCCAGCGCGCCGCCGGCTACCACCGCCGCCGGCCCGCCCCTCCCCGCCACCGCAGCCCTCCTCCGCCCCTCCCCCGCCCCTCCCCCGCCACCGCAGCCCTCCCCCGCCACTCCCCCGCCCCTTCCCCGCCCCTCCCCGGCCACCACAGCCCTCCCCCGCCCCTCCACCGCCCCTCCTCGCCACCGCGGCCCTCCCCCGCCCCTCCCCCGCCACTCCACGGCGCCCGCCCTTCCATCTGTCAGGTATGCCCCTCCATCTGTTTGGATCATTGCCCCGAGATGCCATGCCAAAAATTTGGTAGTTGACCCAGCTTTGGTGCTCATTTGGTTGTTGGCCAAAAAATTGGTGCGCCCACAGCTCCATATCAGGCTTAGGGGCTGTTTGGATTACTACCAAAGGTAACCATACCAAAAAATTGGTTGGCCCATGTGATTTGGCTGTTGTTTGGATCGCTACCAAAATATAACTGATTTTTGAAGCTAAGAGAGATGCTCGGTTTGATTTTTGAAGGGATGCAGTACAGCTGTAGGATAGAACTGATTATATTAGTTCTAACCGGCGCTCCTCGCTAAAAATTGAACACGTGGGCTTGGGCGATAAAAAACTGCATGCAACGTATCTTTAAAAAATTTACCTATAGTAGGGTGCTATGGAAAGATTAAGGGGCTATTTGGATTTCAGCCAACAGCCGCCATGCCAAAACATTGGACGTTGACCAGGTGATGGGTACTCGTTTGAATGATGACCAAATATTTGGCACGCCCAGGCTGCACGGGCATCTCCAGTTCATTTTGTTGCCAACTCTTGGCCAGGGCATGGGAGGCTCGATGCTTCGCCAAATTTTTGGCTCGCCCACAATTTGGTAGGGCTGGCCAAGGCAGCATCCAAACAGCCCCTAAACACCCCAAGGGCTGGCATGTCATTCTTTCAGCATCTTCCTTTTTCTTATTGACCGCATCTAATTTTTCACGCTATATTCCTTCTAAATTGTGGGAGTATAAATTAGATGCAACTAATAAGTTTAACAAAAGTAGATGTGACCAAATATTTTCTCATTATGCCAGCTGGTCACAAACCAAACAAAGGTATTTTTTGCCAAAACATTGGTGGGTGTTTATTGGCCACAATCCAAACATCAACAACTTGCCAAATTTTTGGTCATGCCCTTGCATTGGTCATGCCAAAATTTTGATGGGGCTAGTTGGGGCACAAACCAAACAGCCCCTTAGTTCAATTCGTAGCCAAATTTTTGGCAGGGCATGGGCGGCCAAATCCCACGCCAATTATTTGGCAAGCCCAGGATTGGCAAGGCCGACGCGGGCGCAAACCTAAGGGGCTGTTTGGATTGAGCCCAATCTTGCCCTACCAAATAGTTGGCAGCACTCATTTTTAGATCAGACCATGATATAAATAAGAGAAAAAACTACTAAGAACTTACATTGAGTCTTTGCTTTTCTGACTCAGAAAGTGTGAATGTGAAAGTGGTTCTGTCAAGGCCATTGCCACTATTGGCCATGGCACGACGCACCCAGCCCCACTTCTCCTTGCATTGACGATAGTGTCGATCCACTTGGGTCTGAGTGACACCAAGCGAAAACTTGCCATTTAGAGCATCAGCACATTGCAAGTGGTGTTGTTTCTTGAACTTGAAAGTTGCAGGTTTGTCCTTACAAAGGTCGATATACCATTCAAGCATAAACCTTGTCGCCTCGTCAGTCCAGGTTATGTACTTATCACGAGGATTGGAGTCCTCCTCGGTCTTCAGAGTGAGCTTATGCTTCCCCAAAATACGGGTAGAATCTGTCCGGGCTGCTAGTGATTTTTGTGTGTGTGTCCGTTGATCTAATGTAAATGAGATCACGAGCATGTACGGGTTGCACAGGGAAAAAACTACCAAAACTATGGTTTTTCTCAATTTTACCAAAACTACCTAGGTGTTTGGCTGGTGTCTCGCCGGGGTGGTTTTTCGGGTCATATATTTGTGAATTATGAGTTAGGTCATATATTTTCCAATTTTGTTATGAAAAACATCATATATATTTGCGTTGATTGGGTGGATTTAAATGTGCAGTTGTTTCATCGCTGTGAGGGTCTGGTGTTCAACAACCTCCCCGTGCGTTCGACGAGCTCCGCCCTTGCGTTCGTGGGTGAGCACAAATGACATCTCCTCCTCTCCCCCTTCATTTGCTCTGTTCCGGTCTTCGTGCCGATGAAACTTGCTAGCTATAGGTGTATTCAATCATCAGTATGCGTGACCACTATGCGTCTCCTGTTCGAAAGGGTTACATCTATAAATATGCATTCATTTGCATATTTATAACCGTAATTCTTTCGAATTGTCCAACGTTATCCATGGACAGCCCGAGTATGTGTAGATTGGGTTCGTTTTCCCATATGCTCTGCTCCGGATCTGATGCAGAATTTCGTCAGTGCCTCTCTGTTGTTCTCCGGGTACACATCCTCTCTGCTTATTGCCGAGACGTGTATCAGGAGAACAGCGGGGAGGTGCTGCCGAAATTTTGTGTCGGATCCGGAGCAGAGCATGGGAAAACGAACCCAATCTACACATACTCGGGTGGGATTAGGACCTATCTTTACCTATTAGCGTCTAGGTTGCATGGACGTAATAAAACTGAGAAACTTTATTAACTGATGAATATGGTTTGCTGAGTTATGTGTGTATTTCTTGTGTGTCCAGTAGCTAGGCAAGATGAGTGATCGTGCGTGGATGTACACCGGTCACCCTAGTCAGAAAGACATGACCCCTGAATGGATGACAAAAACCAAGGGGTTTATCAGAGCCGCATTTGCACATGGACAGAAAACAACCTGGTGCCCCTGTTTCGAGTGCGACAACGATCGTAAGATGTCAGAGTTTGAAATGATCAAACACCTGCAGAAGTGGGGTTTTACGCCCGGTTATACGATGTGGACATTTCATGGTGAGTCTGCCCAACGTTCCAGAGCTGAGGAGGGCCGTCATCGCACCGACGAGCATGGTACCGGGATGGAAGACATGGTGCAAGACTTTGATGATGCTCGGGATTCGGACGATGAGATGGAGGAATCTGCAAAGGCCTTCAATGATATGTTGGAGTCTTCGAAGCGTCCTCTCCATGAGCACACCGAGCTTTGTCAGCTGGATGCCATTGCACAAGTAATGGCTCTGAAGGCTCAATTCAACTTGGGCAGAGAATGCTATGACGCGATAGTGACACTATTTGGACGCTTTCTACCCAAAGGCCATATAATGCCTGCAAACCTGTACCAGTTGGACAAAATCCTCCGTGTACTTAAGATGCCCTATGAGAAGATAGATGCCTGTGAGAATGGATGTGCCTTATTTAGGCTCCAGTATGCGGACTTGAACTATTGTCCCATTTGCAAGTTTTCCAGGTATGTTGAGGTAGACAACGGTATGGGTGAGAAGAGTCAGACCAAAATCCCCATTAACGTTCTTCGGTATATGCCAATCATACCAAGACTTCAACATCTATTCATGGTCGAAGAGACGGCCAGACAGATGACATGGCACAAATTGGGCAAAAGAACCAAACGGGATGCAGATGGGAATCTGATGATGGTACACACATCGGATGGTGCTGCATGGAAACACTTCGATGCATTGCATGATGAAAAAGGATTATCCAAAAGGATTCCGTCGAAGAGTATGAGCTTCTGGCAATGCATGGAGGCGGCTATCCTGGTTTCATCTCTTTGTTCAAACAAACGGTAATTTCCATTAGACCATTTCATTTCTTCTTCTAATTTCTGGCTAATGCAGTAATCCTTTCGTATTAAACTTGTAGGCTAGTTCAGAGTCTATGGACGCCGAGTTGAGACAAGTCGCTAATGGTTTTGACTAGAAGGTCCATTCATTTGACAAATACGACATCAACGGGTATCGCTTTCATACCTATGGCAAAGAGCTATCTATGGCTGACCGAAAGTCTACAAATTGTTGTGTCTCTGCTATCTGCGAAGGAGATACCGAGTATTATGGAAGAGTTGAAGCAATTTATGGACTTCTATTCTATGGTGCAAACCCACCGAACGTCGTAGTCTTCAAATGTCATTGGTTCCAGCCGAAAGAGACTAGAAGTACTCATGAACATCTAGGGCTAGTCGAAATCAATCAAAGCACCCATTTGGATGTTCCCGATGTCTATATTACGGCTCAACAGGCAACCCAAGTTTTCTATCTACCATGGGCCTGCCAAAGTGATCCAAATCTCGAAGGTTGGGATGTCGTTTATGAAGTGCCGCCACGTGTTAGACCACCTCCCCCCAATGAAGAGGATTATGAACCTCACGTTAATCCAGACACATATGAAGGAGAATTGTTCCAAGAAACACGTCTTTCCAAAAAACGTTTCAAGAACCGCTCACCTCATAACATTCAAGTAGACAGCGGCAGTGAATCCGAGCCTGAGCAGGAACAAGAAGAGCCGGAACAAGAAGAGGTTACTGCTGCGGATGACCTGTCAATGCTTGACCGATTACATGCAGGAGGCCTTCCAGATGTTGATGATGATGATGAGCACGTCATTACTGATAGTGATGAGGATGACGCATTTATTGACCCCGAAGCATATACAGACGATGATGATGCATTTATTAATGATGACGATGAAGATTAACATTATAGTTCATGTCAGGTATTCCATTATTATTATATACATATATATTATTAATTAGTTCAAGTTTTAACCTAGCTATCTCTAAAATGAGCTATACTTAGCATTTATTCCTCCAAAATGAATTTGTATGCTTAGCTAGCTCAAAAATGACATAACAACCTTAATTAGCTCAAAAATGACTTTAACCTAGGATAGCTCTAAAATGAGCTATACTTAGCATTTATTCCTCTAAAATGAATTTATATACATATTATTATTCATGTCGGGTATTCATTTTTTTTATGTTGTACTAATTTCGTTTACTCTTTGTCATTCCAGGTGTTGACAGATGGTGGGTGCGGGTCGAGAGCGCTCCGGGGCTCCTACCTCGGCGCGTGGTGGGAGGGGTAGTTCCATTCCCCTCCATAGCCTCCGGAGAGCGCTAGATCTCAGTTTGCAGAGTCCAGCGACGGTCGCTTCTTCTTCGGCCGGGAGAGGTTGAGGGGGTAAGACGGAGAAGGCTGCTAGAGGTGGACGTGGCGTCGGGAGAGGTAGGAAGGCTGCTACGCCTTCCTCTCCGCCACCCCCAGCTGAGTCACCCGACCACAGGGCTGCTCCGTCTGAGATCGAGCCATCTGAGGTGGACCCGTCTATGGCAGACGCGCCTACGGCCGACGAGCCTTGGGCCGCCGGGCCTCGGGCTGCCGAGTCTTCGCCCCACGAGACTCCGGAGCTCAGATGGGGTCACGCTGAGTCGGAGCCTCGGGCTGCCGAGTCTTCGCCCCACGAGACTCCGGAGCTCAGCCAGGGTCACGCTGAGTCGGAGTCGAGTGCACATGGTTGTGTTCAGGGTGGAGACAATAGTCCTGATAGCTATAGCGAGGGTGAGTGGGTTGAGGGGCGCAAAGTCTACCAGCGTGGTCGTACAAAGCTCCCGCCCACCCCGGCGACCCCCGACCAGAGGTGGTTGATTGCGCCTAACGGGGAGAAGTAAGTGCATTTACTCTTTTTTTAACCTTTTGCCTTGACCTTTCTTCGAATATCTAATGCATTGGCCTTGTCATACTGAAGTTCTTGGACACACAAAGATGGTGTCCGCAGGCCCAACACTGTCCTTGGTGTGATTTGTCGCCAGTGCTTCCCGGGGTGGGTCACGTTGCCCGGTGAGGGCCGGGTTCCAGAGCTAGGAATGACCTGGGAGCACTACTTGGCTGCCCCAGCCCCGCCGGAGCATAGGGTCGACGATGTCGAGTGCGACACGGTGGCCGACATTGTGATCGCCACGTTTTGGGTAATTTCTCCTTTGCCATTTATGTTGTGTTTTCTTCTTTGATTGCATACCTTCTACATGTGTTTTCTTGTTTGATTGCAGACCTTCTAATCCGTGTTTTCTTGTTTGATTGCAGACCTTCTACAAGTGTGCTGAGGGACAGGAGGAGGCGGCGGCTCGGGTTATCGACGCCGAGTGCAGGCGCCTACTTGGAAACTTTCGGCACGAGGCTCGGACGCAGGCTGTTCGAGACTACTTAGCACAGACTGGTATTAGGAGGAGAAAAGAGAAGTGCCGGGACAAGTATCTGAGTAAGGAGAAGTACATGAAGGTAATTACCTATTCTTAAGGCCTTGTACTTAGTTTCCTTGATTTGATTCGTAGGCGTAGCGCTCAAATTTCTCTTGCTTAACTTAGGTGCCTCCGAGATGGTGTGCGGACAAGATGGACTGCTGGGAGGTGTTGGTGGATGAGTGGTGCTCTCCCCAATGGCGCGTCGCCCACAACATAGCAAAGGAGAAGCATTTCAAAATGAAAGGTGTGCCACACCATCTAGGCAGCGTCGACCTACATGGGTACGGGAAAAACTGGGTATGTGTGGTTTGCTTCATGATTCATGCAAATTCATTCTTTGTGCTAGCTTGAGTCCTTAACTAATACTCTGTTCCTCTCTTTTAGTCAAAACACAACAAGGCTCCAGTGCCAGAGCTGTTCGACCTCTATGGCATATCCCATATTGCACCGTACAAGAAGGCCAAGGCATTCTCTGAGTCTGACCTCGAAAATGCAAATAACTTCAGCAACGAGGCCTCCCACCACAAGATGGTGCAGTACGTTAAGCAGGGGAAGGCGAGGAAAGGGCCGGACTTTAACCCGAGCCGGCCTCTTGATCCAGAGCTGGTGATGATATCTGGTGGCGGGAGGTCCCATGGCTCGTTAGCCATTGGTAATGGACTGATACGTTGTAGTAGCACTCTCCCGCAGATCAAGAAGCGCCAGACCAGCTCTGATCCTGAGATACCGCGTCGTTTACGACCAGTGGAAATCGAATTCCAGGTTTGTTAATTATACGGACTCAGTAGCCTTTCCTCCATTACATTGTGTTTGCGGTCGTCGATGATTACAATGCTAACGAGTGGTGTTGCAGGCTGCTATTGAGGCAGAGAGAGTGAAGACCCAGGCTGCTTTTGAGGAGAGGGACCGGCAGTTGGCGGAGAGGGACCGGCAAGCGGCGGAGAGGGACAGGGAGAATGAGGAGAGGACGGCTAGGCTGTTGGAGGAGGAGAGGAACCGGAACGACTTGGCTAACCGGGCCATGTACGAGCTCTTCGTGGTAAGTTTCTTCTGCATATTAGCTAAATCATGCACGCAATGTTCCTTTCATTAGTAACTAATATGACTGACTTGTCAAAACCAAATGTGCAGTCCATGTGCGAGAAGAACGGCCAGACCCCTCCGCCGATGCCAGTCATTGCTCCGGCGGGCACGGTGAGTTTCATTTGAACGGTCATTAGTTACTAGTCTTCACATTTGAGTTGCATCATGCTAACGATACATTGGAAATAATCTTTGGTGCAGCGTAACTCCGGACAAGCATCGACCGATCCTTCTCCGTCTGCCACTGGCGCGACCGGTCCTACACCTACAACTACACCTACACCTCCGTGATGACGGTAAGTGTCCCAAGTGTTTTTCTTAATAGAGTTTTGTTGTGATGCCATGTTGTATATATCTAGACATATCGTGCATAATGTGTGTATGTTTGAAATGCATTGTATGTGTGGGATTCGACACCTAGTCGTGTGCCTTTGGTAGCCTTCCATATAGGGAAATGCCTCCTAGTGCTTCCACTGAGCCATGGTAGTTCGCTACTGCTCCGGAACACATGGATTGACCGGCATGTGTCCTTCTTTGCTCCTGTGTCTGTCCCTACGGGGAAATGTCACGCGGTGTATCACGAAGTCCTTGTAGCTTGCTACGACTTGGTTGCACTCGCTGATGACCGACACGTGCATTGCTGGGTCATGTATGCCTGTCCCTGTACGTTTGTGCCACCTTGGTTCTATGACTAGTCATGTCGGCCCGGGTTCTCTGCCATATGGATACTAGCGACATAATCATATACTTAGCATTTTTTCCTCCAAAATGACTCAATATGCTTACCTAGCTCAAAAATGACTTAATATGCTTAGCTAGCATAAAAATGACCTATACTTAGCATTTTTCCTCCAAAATAACTTAATATGCTTAGCTAGCATAAAAATGACCTATTTAACCTAGGATAGCTCTAAAATGACCTATACTTAGCATCTTTTCCTCAAAAAAGACTTAATATGCTTAGCTAGCTCTAAAATGATATAGTATGCTTAAGAAATGACATATTTTAGGTCCTAAATGACTTCATATGCTTAGGTAGCTCCAAAATGACATAATAACCTTACTTAGCTTCAAAATGACCTATTCAACCTAGGCTAGCTCTAAAATGACCTATACTTAGCATTTTTTCCTCCAAAATGACTTAATATGCTTAGCTAGTTCAAGAATTACATAATAAGCTTAATTAGCTCCAAAATGACCTATTTAACCTAGGATAGCTCTAAAATGACCTATACTTAGCATTTTTTCCTTCAAAATGACTTAATATGCTTAGCTAGCATAAAAATGACCTATTTAACCTAGGATAGCTCTAAAATGACCTATATTTAGCATCTTTTCCTCAAAAAGACTTAATATGCTTAGCTAGCTCTAAAATGATATAGTATGCTTAAGAAATGACATATTTTAGGTCCTAAATGACTTCATATGCTTAGCTAGCTCCAAAATGACATAATAACCTTACTTAGCTTCAAAATGACCTATTCAACCTAGGCTAGCTCTAAAATGAACTATACTTAGCATTTTTTCCTCCAAAATGACTTAATATGCTTAGCTAGTTCAAAAATTACATAATAAGCTTAATTAGCTCCAAAATGACCTATTTAACCTAGGATAGCTCTAAAATGACCTATACTTAGCATTGTTTCCTTCAAAATAACTTAATATGCTTAGCTAGCATAAAAATGACCTATTTAACCTAGAATAGCTCTGAAATGACCTATACTTAGCATCTTTTCCTCAAAAAAGACTTAATATGCTTAGCTAGCTCTAAAATGATATAGTATATGCTTAAGAAATGACATATTTTAGGTCCTAACTGACTTCATATGCTTAGGTAGCTCCAAAATGACATAATAACCTTACTTAGCTTCAAAATGACCTATTCAACCTAGGCTAGCATTAAAATGAACTATACTTAGCATTTTTTCCTCCAAAATGACTTAATATGCTTAGCTAGTTCAAGAATTACATAATAAGCTTAATTAGCTCCAAAATGACCTATTTAACCTAGGATAGCTCTAAAATGACCTATACTTAGCATTGTTTCCTTCAAAATAACTTAATAAGCTTAGCTAGCATAAAAATGACCTATTTAACCTAGGATAGCTCTAAAATGACCTATACTTAGCATCTTTTCCTCAAAAAAGACTTAATATGCTTAGCTAGCTCTAAAATGATATAGTATGCTTAAGAAATGACATATTTTAGGTCCTAAATGACTTCATATGCTTAGCTAGCTCCAAAATGACATAATAACCTTACTTAGCTTCAAAATGACCTATTCAACCTAGGCTAGCTCTAAAATGAACTATACTTAGCATTTTTTCCTCCAAAATGACTTAATATGCTTAGCTAGTTCAAAAATTACATAATAAGCTTAATTAGCTCCAAAATGACCTATTTAACCTAGGATAGCTCTAAAATGACCTATACTTAGCATTGTTTCCTTCAAAATAACTTAATATGCTTAGCTAGCATAAAAATGACCTATTTAACATAGGATAGCTCTAAAATGACCTATACTTAGCATCTTTTCCTCAAAAAAGACTTAATATGCTTAGCTAGCTCTAAAATGATATAGTATGCTTAAGAAATGACATATTTTAGGTCCTAAATGACTTCATATGCTTAGGTAGCTCCAAAATGACATAATAACCTTACTTAGCTTCAAAATGACCTATTCAACCTAGGCTAGCTCTAAAATGACCTATACTTAGCATTTTTTCCTCCAAAATGACTTAATATGCTTAGCTAGTTCAAGAATTACATAATAAGCTTAATTAGCTCCAAAATGACCTATTTAACCTAGGATAGCTCTAAAATGACCTATACTTAGCATTTTTTCCTTCAAAATGACTTAATATGCTTAGCTAGCATAAAAATGACCTATTTAACCTAGGATAGCTCTAAAATGACCTATACTTAGCATCTTTTCCTCAAAAAGACTTAATATGCTTAGCTAGCTCTAAAATGATATAGTATGCTTAAGAAATGACATATTTTAGGTCCTAAATGACTTCATATGCTTAGCTAGCTCCAAAATGACATAATAACCTTACTTAGCTTCAAAATGACCTATTCAACCTAGGATAGCTCTAAAATGAACTATACTTAGCATTTTTTCCTCCAAAATGACTTAATATGCTTAGCTAGTTCAAAAATTACATAATAAGCTTAATTAGCTCCAAAATGACCTATTTAACCTAGGATAGCTCTAAAATGACCTATACTTAGCATTGTTTCCTTCAAAATAACTTAATATGCTTAGCTAGCATAAAAATGACCTATTTAACCTAGAATAGCTCTGAAATGACCTATACTTAGCATCTTTTCCTCAAAAAAGACTTAATATGCTTAGCTAGCTCTAAAATGATATAGTATATGCTTAAGAAATGACATATTTTAGGTCCTAAATGACTTCATATGCTTAGGTAGCTCCAAAATGACATAATAACCTTACTTAGCTTCAAAATGACCTATTCAACCTAGGCTAGCATTAAAATGAACTATACTTAGCATTTTTTCCTCCAAAATGACTTAATATGCTTAGCTAGTTCAAGAATTACATAATAAGCTTAATTAGCTCCAAAATGACCTATTTAACCTAGGATAGCTCTAAAATGACCTATACTTAGCATTGTTTCCTTCAAAATAACTTAATAAGCTTAGCTAGCATAAAAATGACCTATTTAACCTAGGATAGCTCTAAAATGACCTATACTTAGCATCTTTTCCTCAAAAAAGACTTAATATGCTTAGCTAGCTCTAAAATGATATAGTATGCTTAAGAAATGACATATTTTAGGTCCTAAATGACTTCATATGCTTAGCTAGCTCCAAAATGACATAATAACCTTACTTAGCTTCAAAATGACCTATTCAACCTAGGCTAGCTCTAAAATGAACTATACTTAGCATTTTTTCCTCCAAAATGACTTAATATGCTTAGCTAGTTCAAAAATTACATAATAAGCTTAATTAGCTCCAAAATGACCTATTTAACCTAGGATAGCTCTAAAATGACCTATACTTAGCATTGTTTCCTTCAAAATAACTTAATATGCTTAGCTAGCATAAAAATGACCTATTTAACATAGGATAGCTCTAAAATGACCTATACTTAGCATCTTTTCCTCAAAAAAGACTTAATATGCTTAGCTAGCTCTAAAATGATATAGTATGCTTAAGAAATGACATATTTTAGGTCCTAAATGACTTCATATGCTTAGGTAGCTCCAAAATGACATAATAACCTTACTTAGCTTCAAAATGACCTATTCAACCTAGGCTAGCTCTAAAATGACCTATACTTAGCATTTTTTCCTCCAAAATGACTTAATATGCTTAGCTAGTTCAAGAATTACATAATAATCTTAATTAGCTCCAAACTGACCTATTTAACCTAGGATCGCTCTAAAATGACCTGTACTTAGCATTGTTTCCTTCAAAATGACTAAATATGCTTAGCTAGCATAAAAATGACCTATTTAACCTAGGATAGCTCTAAAATGACCTATACTTAGCATCTTTTCCTCAAAAAAGACTTAATATGCTTAGCTAGCTCTAAAATGATATAGTATGCTTAAGAAATGACATATTTTAGGTCCTAAATGACTTCATATGCTTAGGTAGCTCCAAAATGACATAATAACCTTACTTAGCTTCAAAATGACCTATTCAACCTAGGCTAGCTCTAAACTAAACTATACTTAGCATTTTTTCCTCCAAAATGACTTAATATGCTTAGCTTGTTGAAAAATTACATAATAAGCTTAATTAGCTCCAAAATGACCTATTTAACCTAGGAAAGCTCTAAAATGACCTATACTTAGCATTGTTTCCTTCAAAATGACTTAATATGCTTAGCTAGCTTCAAAATGACTTAGTGTGCTTGCATAATATTTGTTTGCAGCAGTGTGTGCTTCACCTATATATATTACTGTGAATAAGGTATAGGGTCACTCATACAAAAGAGAGAGGGCCTTAGTACATATAAGCAAGGAGAAATATGACTATAGATTGGCAGGAATAAGACTGGGCATAAGATGCCTGGTAGTGTGTCGTTATAGTATGCTCAAAAATGACATAATAACCATACTTAGCTCCAAAATGACCTATTTTACAGATATAAGTTGCATCATAATAATCTTCACATTTTAGTTGCATCATAATAATCTTCTTCTTCTAACTTTCTTCTTTCCCATTTTACAGATTTGCTTAAGATCACGGAAGCTTGGGTTGATGGAGTGCTTGTATTTAGTTTTTGTTTTGACCTTGTGAAACTTGCTACCTATGGATGAAACTGTGTAATATTGATGAAACTATGTATTTGTACGGATGAAACTTGCTACTATTGGTAACATGTGTTGGATACATATGTGTTCATGACTATTGGTAATATGTGTTGAATATGCTATGTTGGTCATATAAATATATTTGTGTTTGATTTCTGTGAAAATGAATTGATATAAGAAAAAACAAAATTAAATGGGGCAATATAGTCACTTTGCCATCAGCTGGCAGATGGCAAAGAGGCTGCAGCCTTTGCCATCTACTGGCTGATGGCAAAGAGCGTGCAGCCTTTGCCATCTGCTGGCTGATGGCAAAGAGCCTGCAGCCTTTGCCATCGGCTGGCTGATGGCAAAGAGCCTACAGCCTTTGCCATCTACTGACTGATGGCAAAGTATGCTGTTAACCTATGATGGAGCTAACCCCGTTAAGAGGCTTTGCCATCTGCTAGCAGATGGCAAAGCCACAGGCTCTTTGCCATCAGCCAGCAGATGGCAAAGCCACAGGCTCTTTGCCATCAGCCAGCAGATGGCAAAGAAGCCTTTACCGGCAGGGTTTCAGACGACATGTTTGCCATCTGCTGGCTGATGGCAAAGCCTTTGCCATCCGCCGAACATGCCTTTGCCATCTGCCATGGCAGATGGCAAAGTGCCAGATTCCAGTAGTGTCTTGGTTGATAATATTGATGGGCATGTTATTTATTTCTATGATGAAGCTGCTAGAATTGCTAAACCCGATACTAGAGATAAACATAGACCTGTTGTTGGCATGCATGTTGTTTCTATTAAAACTGGAGATCATTGTTATCATGGCTTGTGTGATGTGGGTGCTAGTGTGAGTGTAATACCTTATACCAAGAAATTATGAATGATATTGCACCTGCTGAGATAGAAGATATTGATGTTACTATTAAGCTTGCCAATAGAGGTACTATATCACCAATTGGGATTGTTAAAGATGTTGAAGTCTTGTGTGGGAAAATAAAATACCCTACTGATTTTCTTGTTCTTGGTTTCCCACAAGATGATTTTTGTCCCATTATAGTTGGTAGACCTTTCTTGAACATTGTTAATGCTAAGATAGACTGCGAGAAAGATATTGTTACTGTTGGTTTAGGAGATATGTCTCAGATTTTAATTTCTCTAAATTTTGTAGACAACCCCATGATAAAGAATTGCCTAGTAAGGATGAAATTATTGGTCTTGCTTCTATTATCGTGCCTCCTATTGATCCTTTAGAACAATATTTGCTACACCATGAAAATGATATGTTTATGAATGAAAGAAGGGAAAAAGATGAAATATTCTTTAATCAAGGACATATTTTGAAACACAATTTGCCTGTTGAAATCCTTGGGGATCCTCCTCCACCCAAGGGTGATCCCAGCTTAAACAATTACCTGGTACTTTGAAATATGCTTATCTTGATGAAAAGAAGTTATATCCTGTTATTATTAGTGCTAACCTTTCAGAGCATGAAGAAAAGAAATTATTGAAAACTCTGAAGAAGCACCATGCCACTATTGGATATACCCTTGGTGATCTTAAGGACATTAGTCCCACTCTATGTCAGCACAAAATTAATTTGGAGCCTAATGCTAAACCAATTGTTGATCATCGGCAATGGTTGTGACACCCCCGATTCAATCGTACACTAATCATACACGCAAATGTGTACGATCAAGATCAGGGACTCACGGGAAGATATCACAACACAACTCTAGACACAAATTAAAATAATACAAGCTTTATATTACAAGCCAGGGGCCTCGAGGGCTCGAATACATCAGCTTGAATACAAACGAGTCAGCGGAAGCAACAATATCTGAGTACAGATATAAGTTAAACAAGTTTGCCTTAAGAAGGCTAGCAAAAAAGCAACATGATCGAAAAGGCAAGGCCTACTGCCTGGGAGACTAATAACTACTCCTGGTCGGCGGCGACCTCCACGTAGTAGTAGGCACCCTCGAGTTTGTAGTAGTCGTCGATGGTGGCATCTGGCTCCTGGACTCCACCATGTAGTTGCAACAACCAGAAAGAAGAAAGAAGGGGGGAAAGGGGTAGCAAAGCAACCGTGAGTACTCATCCAAAGTACTCGCAAGCAAGGATCTACACTAGTTATGCATCGTATCAATGAAAGGGGGTAGTATCTGTGGACTAAGTGCAGAATGCCAGAATAAGAGGGGGAGAAGCTAGTCCTATCGAAGACTAGCATCTTGTGGAAACTATCGTCTTGCGGCAAGAGGAGGGAGTAGAGTAGTATAACATAAGTCATATTTATGTTGTTGTCAACTCCCCGGATCCTTTCTCGACTCCTAGAGCCACATATCCATTTCATGCCTCAGCATCCAGTTCTAGTTGTATCGATCGGGATACAACTCCGAGTGTCCCTTACCGTAGGACAGGTTATCGATAGATGTTTTCTTCCCTGCAGGGGTGCACCAACTTACCCACCACGCTCGATTAACTCCGGCCGGACACACTTTCCTGGGTCATGCCCGGCCTCGGCCAAACAATACGCCGCAACCCGACCTAGGCTTAATAGAGAGGTCAACATGCTGGTCTACATCCTAAGTGCGCAGGGGTCACGGGCCCATCGCCCTTTGCACTCCTGCATGTTGCGTACGCGACCGGTGAGCAAACCTAGCCGCCACCTTAAAAAGGCAGGTGCTAACACAGTCCAACCCGGCGCGTGCCGCTCAGTCCCTGACGTCTAATAAACTTCGGCTGATGTATATGACACAGAACGCCCATACTATGCCCATGTGATGGTTAGTGCTATCAGGCCATAGGCCCCTCGGATCAAATATCCAAATCGTAGTGGATTAGGAACGCGCGGTAACAAGCAGAGACTCACGAAAGATGTGACCCCGTCGCCCCGTCTCGAGGACTTGCGGCAAGGGCTAAGAATGCCTGGCCACACCTCGTAATTATCTCGCGGGCACCTTCTAGGTCCACCCGACTCCACATCACTTGCAATTAAGCTCGCGCGGGTACCCCTCAGGGCCAACCCGTCTTTAGTAACATGGTTCAGTGTAAAGTCATAGTAACCAAAGTAATTGTGTGTCTAACACCAAGGGGAACCCTGAGGAACCACCATCGATGGATTCCACTCGATGTAATCATCAAGGTGAACATAAGAGGAACCACCCTCGAGGTTCGCACTTGAGGGGTTGCATGACAGAGTCATATCGGAAGTGGTTAAGGCGGAATCACCCTCGATGACCATGACCGAATAGCTACACTACAGAGATCTCATCAGGAGTGATGTAAGAGGTACCACCCTCGACACTCGATGGTAACTCTATAGAGTCGAGCAACAAAAGGGGTGTGATGTGATCTGAGGTGTCGGGCTATGGTCGTCGATCACTTTGATCGAGTCGTTGATGATGAAGCAGGGGCAACAAGGACAAGATGGGGGTCACTGATGGATCACTAACCAACCTATACTAAGCAGTTTAGGATAAGCAGGTAAGGTACAACAGCAGATACAAAAGCAGGCTATGCATCAGAATAGGAGCAAACAATTACAGTAGCAAAATCTAATGCAAGCATGAGTGAATGGAATGGGGGATATCGAGATGATCAAAGGGGGGGCTTGCCTGGAAGCTCTGCTAAAAGGGAAGAAGGGTCATCATCGACGTAGTCGATCACAGGGGCAACATCAGTCTCGAGGTCTACCAGAGAGAAGAGGGGGAAGAAACAATAAATATAAAGCAAACAAAGCATCATAAAGCACAACATGGTAATATGCGGTGTTAGGGGTGAACTAATGCAGTGCCAGACATTGCAGACGGAAAGGGAAAACATCTGAGGATGAATTCCCGGCATTAGGCGGATTCCGGACAGGTGAAAGAGAGGGTACGGTTCCATGTTCAGAATGCTAGGGGCATGTGACAGATGAATGGACCGTGCATTCGGATTCGTCTCGAAATTCTGAGCAACTTTCATGTACAAAACATTTTCATCGAATCTACAGTTTAATTTCTATGATTTTTCAAAGTGTAAACAATATTCTGTAATTGTTATTACTTAACTTAAAACAAAAAGAACAGAAATATGACGCCAACCTGATGTCGTCATGACGTCAGCGGTCAACCCGGCCAGTCCAGGTCAATCCTGACGGCTGGGTCCCACCTGTCATAGACAGTGGGTTAAACAGAGTTAAAAATAATCTAAACATAGTTAGTTAAACTACTGGCCCATCTGTCAGTGTCTAATTAGGTTAACTAAATTATCTTAAATAATTTTGTTAATTAGGGGGTGTGGGCCCCATCTGTTAGTTGCATGGGCTGATCCAAACAACATGGTGGACCGGGTCAACAGGCTGGCCGGGCCCCCGGGGCCCATGGGTCAATGACCCAGGGGGTGGCCCCAGGGCGGCCACGCCGGCGGCGACCTCCAGGACGGCGGCGCAGCTCGGCCAGGGTCAGAAAACGACCATCGGGGACGGTTTGGACGGTCGCGAGCACCTACAGGTGTAGGGGGCGTGCATCCATTTGGGGCATCAGTGGCTTTGAGGGCTGGCCGGAGTGGCGCCGACGACGAGCAGGGGTGGCGCCGGTGTTTGGGAGCGCATCGGGAAAAGCCTACGGGGCGCCAAACGGCCGCGGCTGGTCGCGTTCGAATGCGGCTATCAAGCCGCGTCGAGCAGTGGGACTAGCTTGAGATGAGTTGGCCGGAGGCGGCTGCTACGACTATAGCAGGCGGTGGCGGAGCTTGGTCCTTGACGGGGACGGCTCTAGGGGGTATGGAGAGCGGCGCCGAGGGGCTTGTTTGCATCCTAGGAAACTCAGGAGTGTTGTGTGCATCACGGGCGTGAGCGGGGCTAGCGATGGCTGCGGCGGCGACATGAACGGCGGCAGCGAGCTTGTGGTTGAGCGGCGAGGCTTACCTCGGGCAACAAAACGAAAGGGAAAGGAGGGAAATGGACGGCTGCTCATAGCGGTGACGGGGAGCTGCTCGGGGGGGGGGCATGGGACGGAGTCGACGTCGAACTCCGGCGGATGCAGAGGAGGAGGTTGCTCCGATCCCTCCGCGGTGGTGGCTCCCGGGTTGCGCTGGTGGTTGGGGTCGCAGTAGTGGACGTCGTCGGTGCGGCTGGACATAGTGGCACGTCGAGGAGGGGTTGGTGGCTACACGAGCAAGCAAGCGGAGGAGACGGCAGTGGCGGCCATGGCGGAGAGGAGAAGCGGCAGAAATGAGGGGAAGGGGATCTGAGTGGGGAGGCGGAGAGGGAGTACAAGGGGGAGTGGGCGAGTGGGGTGGGAGCCTGAGGTGTCGGGGCTACCCTTATCCCCTCGCCGGTGACGTGGCAGTACGGGACAGCGCACTCGGTCCGGCGGGGACGCGCCCCGGTCGGAGGAGCGGTGAGGAAGGGGATCGACCGCGTGGGGGGGAGGTGGGCTGGCTTACTGGCGTGGGCCAAGGCCCAGGGGGCAGGGGCCGAGGCCCTTCTCCCTTTTTTTCTTTTTCTTTTTTTATAAATAACTTTTATTTTCTTTTTAAACTTCTGTTTCAAATAGTTTAAGCCATTTAAACACCTTAAAAAAAGGTTGGTTCAGCACCAATATTAATTATGGATTATTTGGCACAAGAACATTTTAGTTTTCATGTTTGACAAGTTTGAACATTTTACTCCTGCATGTTGTGTACGCGGCCGGTGAGCAGACCTAGCTACCTCCTTAAAAAGGCAGGTGCTTACACAGTCCAACCCGACGCGCGCTGCTTAGTCGCTGATGTCTAATAAGCTTCGGCTGATGTATACAACACAGAACGCATACTATACCCACGTGATGGTTAGTGCTATCAGGCCATAGGCCCCTCGGATCAAATATCCAAATCGTAGTGGATTAGGAACACGTGGTAACAAGTAGAGACTCACGAAAGATGTGACCCCGTCGCCCCATCTCGAAGACTTGCGGCAAGGGCTAAGAATGCCCGACCACACCTCGTAATTATCTCGCGGGCACCTTCCAGGTCCATCTGACCCCACATCACTCGCAATTAAGCTCGCGCGGGTACCCCTCAGGGCCGACCCGTCTTTAGTAACACGGTTCAGTGTAAAGTCATAGTAACCAAAGTAACCGTGTGTCTAACACCAAGGGGAACCCTGAGGAACCACCCTCGATGGATTCTACTCGATGTAATCATCAAGGTGAACATAAGAGGAACCACCCTCGAGGTTCACACTTGAGGAGTTGCACAACAGAGTCATATCAGAAGTGGTTAAGGCGGAATCACCCTCGATGACCACGACAGAATAGCTACACTACAGAGATCTCATCAGGAGTGATGTAAGAGGTACCACCCTCGGCACTCGATGGTAACTCTACAGAGTCGAGCAACAAAAGGGGTGTGATGTGATGTGAGGTGTCGGGCTCTCGTCGTCGATCATGTTGATTGAGGCATCGATGATGAAGCAGGGGCAACAAGGACAAGATGGGGGGTCAATGATTGTGACGCCCGGGTAATCAAGCTATAGTAACACTCTGGTAATGATGCCACGTCACCATGATTACCGTTGTTAATCTTTTGTTAGTTCAGAACCAATCCAAATTCAAATTTGAATTAAAGTCAAACAATAAAAGTTTTCAATTGTCAAATCTAAAATGTTCAAATTGTGTCAAATAAATCATAGATGATTATAGTGGTAAAACCCCGTTGTTATGAAATGTTTAGATACTCCAAATTAAATAGAACAACAGCCAAAATCAATAGTTAAATGCCTGCCTAAGATATAGTGACATTAGAATAAGTAGTAATACTATTTTTAGGAACTAAGATCATAATTATAAAAACTAAAAATAAAGGGAAACAAAAAAATAAAACAGTAAAAGAAAAATTAAGAAAAACAAAACACACAAAAAAAGGGAAGGAACGCCCCCCCCCCATCTGGGCCTCGGCCCAGCTGGCCTGTGGACCAACCAGGCCAGTGCGCACCGACGCCCAACCTACATCGCCCCCCCCCCCGGTCCACCCCGCAAACCCTAACCTCCCACTCCCCTCCACTCGCCCCCACTTCCCCCTCTGCATTCCCCCCGATCTGGATCGGGGGCTGGCAACCAGTCCCCGACGCCGCCCGTCGCCCTCGGTCCCCGACGCCGTTGTCGCACCTGCGCACCATCCCCACCCCCTACCGCGCCAGAGCCCCACCACCGTTGTCGCCCCCGCGCCCGGGGATCCTCTGCCTATCATCGTCCTCGTGCCGCCGCCACGCAGAAGCTCCTCCCTCGCCGCCCGAAGGCCTCGCCGTCGCCGGACCTCCCCACCAGACCTCCTCATCTCCTCGTCGTCGGTCTACCCCAGGCCTCGCCGCCTCTTCCCTGCAATGTTGGTGAGGCCCCCGGCCTTCGCCTTCCCTACTTCCTCGTCCCCCCTTTCCTCTCTATCACCGTGGCCACCGCGCCCTCGATGGGGTCCGGCCACGCCCGCGGTCGCTGCGCCCCGCCGTGCCCCCCTGCTCCTAGCTGCTGCAACTGCTTCTGTTGTTGCCCTGTTGAACCTTGTCCCCTCGCCACCGCTCGTCGGAGCCGCCGTGCAACGCCAACCCGGCTCTCGCACTGTCTCGTTCACCGCGCCCGACCCTCACACCACAGCCCTGCCTCTGCGTTCGCCGGCGTCGCGCCGCACGCCCGCCCCCTTCTCTCGCTGACCGCAACGCCCGCTCGGGTGCCCATCCGGGCTCGGCCGTTAACCCGTTAGCCCACACCCGCTATGGCCCCTGGCCTATGACATGTGGGTCCGTCCCCTAGAACGTTTAAAAGGAATTAAAAAAAGAAAGAAATAAATAATTAATAATTAAAATAGTTAAAATATTGATTAATTAATTAAAGAATTAGTTAACTTAATTAATCCTGTTTAGATTAACCTAATCACCAGTTAACTTGATTAAACCTTGATTAGCCTAATCAGTCAATGACATGCGGACCCCACATGTCAGTTTGACCCAGTCAACACCTCTGTTGACTGCTGACGTCATGCTGATGCAGTAATGCTGATTTCGAATTAAACTAGTAATAATAATTTAGAAAATGATTTAAAACTTTAAAAATTAAAAGAAAATAAACCGTTGGTCGGATGAAAATGTTTTCTACATGAAAGTTGCTCAGAACAACGAGACGAATCCGGATATGCAGCCCGTTCGTCCGCCACACACCTCTAGCATAGCAAACATGCAACTTTCCCCCTTCGGTTCATCTGTCCGAAAACGCGAAACACCGGGAATACTTTCCCGGATGTTTCCCCCATTCATCGGTATCACCTACTACCGCGTTAGGGCACACCTAGCACCGCGTATTGCCTTGTTATGCTTTGTGATGCTTTGATTACTTTGTTATTTATTGTGTTCCCCCTCCGTTACTTCTTTCCGGTAGACCCCGAGACTGCCGGCAACCCCAGTTCGACTACGGAGTTGACGACCCCTCCTTGCCAGAGCAACCAGGCAAGCCCCCCCCCCCTTGATCACCAGATATCGCCTATTCTTCTCTATACTGCTTGCATTAGAGTAGTATAGCATGTTACTGTTCAGTTACTCCTATTCTGTTGCATAGCCTATCATTCTTGCTACAGTAATTGATACCTTACCCGCAATCCTAATGCTTAGTATAGGATGCTAGTTTATCATCATTGGCCCTACATTCTTGTCAGTCTGCCTTGCTATACTATCGGGTCGTGATCACTCGGGAGGTGATCACGGGTATATACTATACATATATACATACTATACAGGTGGTGACTAAACTCGAGTTGGCTCGTTGAGTACCCGCAAGTGATTCTGATGTGGGGGCTGAAAGGACAGGTGGCTCCATCCCGGTAGAGGTGGGCCTGGGTTCCCGACGGCCCCCGACTATTACTATGTGGCGGAGCGACAGGGCAGGTTGAGACCACCTAGGCGAGAGGTGGGCCTGGCCCTGGTCGGCGTCCGCGGTTACTTCATAATAACACGCTTAACGAGATCTTGGTATTTGATCTGAGTCTGGCCACTGGCCTATACGCACTAACCAACTACGCGGGAAAGATATGGGCACTCGACGTCGTGGTATCAGCCGAAGCCTTCGTGACGTCAGCGACTGAGCGGCGCGCGCCGGATTGGAATGTAAGCCTGCTCTTGTATTAAGGGGGCTAGTTCTGCTTCCGGCCGCGTTCGCAACATGCAGATGTGCAATGGGCGATGGGCCCAGACCCCTACGCGCATAGGATTTAGACCGGTGTGCTGACCTCTCTGTTGTGCCTAGATGGGGCTGCGACATGTTGATCTTCCGAGGCCGGGCATGACCCAGGAATGTGTGTCCGGCCAAATGGGATCGAGCGTGTTGGGTTATGTGGTGCACCCCTGCAGGGAAGTTTATCTATTCGAATAGCCGTGTCCCTCGGTAAAAGGATGACCCGGAGTTGTACCTTGACCTTATGACAACTAGAACCGGATACTTAATAAAACACACCCAGATAAGTTCCACAGACAACCCGGTGATCGCTTTTCCACAGGGCGACGAGGGGAGGATCGCCAGGTAGGATTATGCTATGCGATGCTACTTGGAGGACTTCAATATACTCTCTTCTACATGCTGCAAGACGGAGGCTGCCAGAAGCGTAGTCCTCAATAGGACTAGCTACCCCCCTCTTATTCTGGCATTCTGCAGTTTAGTCCACTGATATGGCCTCCTTACACATATACCCATGCATATTTAATGTAGCTCCTTGCTTGCGAGTACTTTGGATGAGTACTCATGGTTGCTTTGCTCCCTCTTTTCCCCCGTTTTCCTCTTCTTCTCGGATGCCGCAACCAGACATTAGAACCCAGGAGCCAGACGCCACCGTCGACGACGCCTACTACACTGGAGGTGCCTACTACTACGTGCAGGCTGTTGACGACGACCATGAGTAGTTAGGAGGATCCCAGGCAGGAGGCCTGCGCCTCTTTCAATCTGTATCCCAGTTTGTGCTAGCCATCTTATGGCAACTTGTTTAACTTATGTCTGTACTCAGATATTGTTGCTTCCACTAACTCGTCTATGATCAAGCACTTCTATTCGAGCCCTCGAGGCCCTTGGCTTTTATTATGATGCTTGTATGACTTATTTATGTTTTTAGAGTTATGTTGTGATATCTTCCCGTGAGTCCCTGATCTTGATCGTACACGTTTGCGTGCATGATTAGTGTACGATTGAATCGGGGGCATCATAAGTTGGTATCAGAGCCGACTGCCTGTAGGAATCCCCCTTCCACACTCCTTGGCTGAAGTCGAGTCTAGTCACTACAAAACTTTTACTAACATGGTTGTGTGCCTTACGGGCCCACGTCGCCATTGGGTGGTATTAGGATCTTTTATTCCTCGTCCATACTCTGGGAATCTGATCTCTCTTCTATTCGGGTTAAATGATTTTGCTAAAATCTAACTTTAGGTTATTGAAAATACTTCCTCCCGGAGAGCCCCATCAGGCCAGATGATCGCCTGCTGCACCAGAAAATTTTAAAGATACTCTTCGATGTTTCCCCGAGACCCTTGTGCCCTTCGCCGTTGCAATTCCATACCACCGATAAATCCTTATGGGAAGCTACATACACTTGTCGTCCATAACTTCATTTCCAATTTGATCTTGTTATTACAAGATACCCTGAAATACTTCGGATATTCTGAGGATCCTTTGTGTCTGCTGCCTTGCAGCTCCTTTTCCTCATGAATACACCTGCAAATAATTCCTCACACTTACCGAGTATCCGCTCGTTCCCAGTTGTTCATGTGTTTCAGAAAGGTCTTTGAAATACTATTCAACCTTTCGAAAATCCTCAGTAGCTTATTGCTCTTGAAATTTTTGCTTGCTTGCATTACGAATAATCCCATAAGTCTAGTAATCTTATTGGCATCCTTTGTCACTATCATCTTGAGTCCGTTGATTCAATATGTTGCGAATGCCAACAATCCTCAGTTAGATCCTAGAATTCATCCTCCCAGCTCAGACGTCATTTTGAACAGGAGCTGGTTCTCGACCAATCTAATTGCCGTCGATTGTACACCTAAGGCTATTCAACTTATCCATCCTTAATCAGAGCATTGCTTCTGATCCATTGTCTTGGAATTCAAAATTACTTTGCATTTGAGCTTTGAGTTAGTCAGTTGTTTTTATAATCCGATGCACCTGCATTCCTTCTTCCTTTGATAGAGTACCGATACTCACATCAGCTCCGTTGTAGACCACCAGACCTCTTGTTGGATTATTATCCGGCAATGTCCTTCATATTCAAATAACCTTGTGAGCCTTTCCATGGATATATAAAGCCTTTGGTAAATTGTATCCTCAACTTTCTCAACCATGCTCTATCTTCGAGCTGGTGGTATTTACTCTTGGAACTTGTGGTATATGTTTCTAAGATATCCCGATGGGTTGAACCTTATGCCTTCCTTAATCTGTGTGACCCGAATACTTCTCACGGGTCATACTCCTTTAGTAATTCACCCGGTAGGTTTTCACACTGAAATCATTTTTATTAGAGCAGTGAATGAATGGTCTCGCATGGGAGAAGTGGGAGTTGACCTTGAACTTTGTGTTCATGCCCATGGAAACGATGTAGATCGTATCATTAAAGCTTCTCTTCAAATAAATATTTCCTTGGTACAAGTTTATCTTATATCTGGGATCTGGCATTTTCCAATCGTTGTTCCGGCCATGTTCTCCTTTTAAATACCATTTCTCGGACAAGTTGGAGTACTTGTCTTCTGTAGATCATTGCACCTGTCCAACCCTTACTTTGATCTACTGTCGAGCATAACACTTTGGTATCTCAAGAATACCATGGAACTACATAACTTCTTATGAGTTCTTCATCAACTATTATTCTCGCCAATTCCAATTTCCCTCGGGTTTTGAGTTATTAGTCACTCGAGAACACCGTCCAGTGAATCGATTCCGCACTCCGATTCAATAACTCTAAGTAATTTTCGTTACTTATGATTTAATAACCCTTCAAGTCATTCCTAGCCTGATCGGCTATATCATTATTGTCCTAAATTTTAACTGTGCTACCTGGTCCTTCTTCCCGGAGCACAATTTCCGACGATGAGCTAAGCTTATGTCGATCTTCCTCATCATGTCATTTCGCCTTGAACAGCAAACTTGGTTTGGAGTTTGTGTCATACCCTTGGTTCCAATAACCTTTTGCTTCGCCATTCATCTGACTCGATGTCATTACCGATCGATCACATCTTGAAATCTCTCGACAAATGTGTCATGATCATCACCAACATTCTGAGCTCTTCCAAGATAACTATTGAATTCTTGATGAGAAATACCACCCTTGCCCCTCTATGATCTGTGTTATCATCGACAACATTATTGCCTCCCCTCCAACACAAATTTGACCATGTTATGGAGCTCCTTGCTATCCAGCTTATGTTATGTTCTACCTTGAAGTATTACTGTTCCTTATGTCAAGGATGTTGCAAGGATGACTCCACCTCTTAAGAATTCTCGGTATTGTGATGCCTCTCGCCATCACCCTTCTTTTGGTCCCCGTGTTGCTTCTAAGCGGAATACCAATAAGTGAAATCTGCCATGAGACTTTAGTATTATTCTTAGCAACCTTATTGCTTTGGAGTTAATGGACAATAATTCCAACTTAGTGTGCTGGTTATCGAATCACCATTCTAACTTTGATCATGCTACCCAAACCCATATTTCGGGTGGACCTTTCAACCAATGTTTAACTGAGTATGTTTTCCTCGAGCATACCTCTTTATATCATTTGATCTGACAAATGTTATCTCCTTGTTCACATAAGTGTGGAAATCCATCTTTTGAAAATCTCTGAATTGTCGCTGAGTCAATCAGCCACCTCCTCACCTCTCCTTGAATTAATGATGAACTCTTGTTTCGGAACTCGCTCCCACTGTTCAATTTCCGAGAATCTTACAATATCATCTCGACAATTTGGTTGCACCTCTCTTCTTAGGCATCCCGAGTTGCGATATCCTGACGCCAATCAAATCTGGATCTCGGTCAGATATAATGGTTGGAACATATTTCCAAGAATTATAACATTGGTCTTTATATGACCCGGTAAGATGATGTCATGCCTAGCACACCTGGCTGGAGGACCTATTGTTATAGTTTCCTTTTTAGCAAGGTTATCCATTCTTCCATGAGGAAATTATAAGACTTATTCTACAAGTTTTTCCTAATGGATCCTTTGTGTTTACAAAGTCTGACCTTCACTTGTTGACCATGTCAATGCTATCTCAAAGCATGTCTATGACACTCCAATTTTCAAAGAACATTTGAAGCAAAAATGCTAAATTTTGCTTATCAATTACCCTAACACCGTTGTATGGGTAATGTCATGAAATTTCTCTCACCTTATCTAAAGAGTTTTCTACATTATATCCTATCATGGATATCATGCTCTGCTTGTCCTTGGGAAGGATATACCCTTGAAATATGTGTTTAAACACATTTTCCTTTCCATTGTTCTATTTAAATCTGATAATCATATTTTCCTTTCCATTGTTTGGTTTAACCTTTCTTGTGATCTATATGATCTAAGCAGTAATATTCTCCTGCTTTTGTAAACACCTCGGTGTACAATTCTGTCAGAAAGACCCTGTTAGTTTTGTTGATGACATTCCGGTAACCACCGATGGACGAGAACTTTGCCTACTGGTCTGCCTCGTTCAACGAGCAGGAAGATGGTTCTCTTTGTCCCTTGCCCTTGGTACCGATGTTGTTGCCGACATAACCGACAGACTGTCCTCTAACATGCCTTGCTTACATGATTGTGCAAGATGTCACCACCCTTCCTGCTTTCAACCCACATGGTGGGGCCATAACCCACAGGTCCACTAGATCGAAACTTGACTCTTCTTTACAACACGGATTCTAATGTATCCTTTGCACCTGGCTTCGTATGTGATTCACGAGCTAAATTCTATACCATTATTCATTCTGGAATCAAACATCATGTTCTCGTTGTTCAAACCCCCATTCCAGCTTCTGTCTAGTCATCGAATGATTACCTACCCGTTCGAAACTTTGGTACCATCGTATATTGCACTCAACGAATTCACTGAAATACAACTCGTGGGGTACCTTGTGTATTTCCCATTGAGTTCACCGTCAGATGCCCAGCTTTGTGTAGATGCGTTCTTCCAAAGTTTTTCCCCTTGGTCGCGTTCGTAGGACGATGGAGATCCCGAAGAAAGGATGACGACTTGATCATGGTGACTTGAAGCAGAGAAATGAAGATATCAACGAAAGGGATCAACCTCGTCGAAAGGGCAGCCAAGACCGAGAAGTCTCGTTAAGTTTTTTTGCTACCAGCACCTTCCCCCCCCCCCCTTAGTCCCCCTCTTAAATCTTGGGACGAGATTTCTTGTAGTGGAGGAGAATTGTGACGCCCGGGTAATCAAGCTACAGTAACACTCTAGTAATGATGCCACTTCACCATGATTACCGTTGTTAATCTCGTGTTAGTTCAGAACCGATCCAAATTCAAATTTGAATTAAAGTTGAACAATAAAAGTTTTCAATTGTCAAATCTAAAATGTTCAAATTGTGGCAAATAAATCACAGATGATTATGGTGGTAAAACCCCATTGTTATGAAATGTTTAGATACTCCAAATTAAATAGAACAACAGCCAAAATCAATAGTTAAATGCCTGCCTAAGATATAGTGACATTAGAATAAGTAGTAATACTATTTTTAGGAACTAAGATCATAATTATAAAAACTAAAAATAAAGGGAAACAAAAAAATAAAACAGTAAAAGGAAAATTAAGAAAAACAAAACACACACAAAAAAAGGGAAGGAACGCCCCCCTCCCCATCTGGGCCACGACCCAGCTGGCCTGTGGACCAACCAGGCCAGCGCGCACCGACGCCCAACCTACATCCCCCCCGGTCCACCCTGCAAACCCTAACCTCCCACTCCCCTCCACTCGCACCCACTTCCCCCTCTGCCTTCCCCCCGATCTGGATCGGGGGCCGACAACCAGTCCACGATGCCGCCCGTCGCCCTCGGTCCCCGACACCGCCGTCGCGCCTGCGCACCATCCCCACCCCCTATCGCGCTGGAGCCCCACCACCGCTGTCGCCCCCGCGCCCGGGGATCCTCTGCCTATCGTCGTCCTCATGTCGCCGCCATGCAGAAGCTCCTCCCTCGCCGCCCGAAGGCCTCGCCATCGCCGGACCTCCCCACCGGACCTCCTCATCTCCTTGTCGCCGGTCTACCCCAGGCCTCGCCACCTCTTCCCTGTAATGTTGTTGAGGCCCCCGGCCTTCGCCTTCCCTACTTCCTCGTCCCCCCTTTCCTCTCTATCACCGCGGCCACCGCGCCCTCGATGGGGTCCGGCCACGCCCACGATCACTGCGCCCCGCCGTGCCCCCCTGCTCCTAGCTGCTGCAACTGCTTCTGTTGTTGCCCTGTTGAACCTCGTCCCCTCGCCATCGCTCGTTGGAGCCGTCGCGCCGCGCCAACCCGGCTCCCGCGCTGTCCCGTTCACCACGCCCGACCCTCACACCACAACCCCGCCTTTGCGTTCACCGGCGTCACGCCGCGCGCCTGCCCCCTTCTCTCGCTGACCGGAACACCCGCTCGGGTGCCCATCCGGGCTCGCCCGTTAACCCGTTAGCCCACACTCGCTATGGTCCCCTGGCCTATGACATGTGGGGTCCAGAATGTTAAAAAAGGAATTAAAAAAAGAAAGAAAGAAAGAAAGAAATAATAACTAAAATAGTTAAAATATTAATTAATTAATTAAAGAATTAATTAACTTAACTAATCCTGTTTAGATTAACCTAATCACTAGTTAACTTAATTAAACCCTGATTAGCCTAATCAGTCAATGACATGCAGACCCCACATGTCAGTTTGACCTAGTCAACACCTCTGTTGACTGCTGACGTCATGCTGATGTCATGCTGATGCAGCAATGCTGATTTGGAATTAAACTAGTAATAATAATTTAGAAAATGATTTAAAACTTTAAAAATTAATAGAAAATAAACCGTTGGTCAAATGAAAATGTTTTCTACATGAAAGTTGCTCAGAACGACGAGATGAATCCGGATATGCAGCCCGCTCGTCCGCCACACACCCCTAGCATAGAAAACATGCAACTTTCTCCCTCCGGTTCATCTGTCCGAAAACGCGAAACACCGGGAATACTTTCCAGGATGTTTCCCCCCTTCGTCGGTATCACCTACTACCGCGTTAGGGCACACCTAGCACTGCGTATTGCCATGTTATGCTTTCTAATGCTTTGATTGCTTTGTTATTTATTGTGTTCCCCCTCCGTTACTTCTTTCCGGTAGACCCCGAGACTGCCGACGACACCAGTTCGACTACGGAGTTGACGACCCCTCCTTGCCAGAGCAACCAGGCAAGCCCCCCCCCCTTGATTACCATATATCGCCTATTCTTCTCTATACTGCTTGCATTAGAGTAGTGTAGCATGTTACTGTTACTCCTATTATGTTGCATAGCCTGTCATTGTTGCTACAGTCATTGATACCTTACCCGCAATCCTAATGCTTAGTATAGGATGCTAGTTTATCATCACTGGCCCTACATTCTTGTCAGTCTGCCCTGCTATACTATCGGGCCGTGATCACTCGGGAGGTCATCACGGGTATATACTATACATATATACATACTATACAGGTGGTGACTAAAGTCGGGTTGGCTCGTTGAGTACCCGCAAGTGATTCTGATGTGGGGGCTGAAAGGACAGGTGGCTCCATCCCGGTAGAGGTGGGCCTGGGTTCCCGACGGCCCCCGACTGTTACTATGTGGCGGAGCGACAGGGCAGGTTGCGACCACCTAGGCGAGAGTTGGGCCTGGCCCTGGTCGGTGTGCGCGATTACTTCATAATAACATGCTTAACGAGATCTTGGTATTTGATCTGAGCCTAGCCACTGGCATATACGCACTAACCAACTACACGGGAAAGATATGGGCACTCGGCGTCGTGGTATCAGCCGAAGCCTTCGTGACGTCAGCGACTGAGTGGCGTGCGCCGGATTGGAACGTAAGCCTGCTCTTGTATTACGGGGGCTAGTTCTGCTTCCGGCCGCGTTCGCAATGGGCAGGTGTGCAATGGGTGATGGGTCCAGACCCCTGCGCGCATAGGATTTAGACCGGCGTGCTGACCTCTCTGTTGTGCCTAGGTGGGGTTGCGCCGTGTTGATCTTCCGAGGCCGGGCATGACCCAGGACAGTGTGTCCGGCCAAATGGGATCGAGTGTGTTGGGTTATGTGGTGCACCCCTGCAGGGAAGTTTATCTATTCGAATAGCCGTCTCCCTGGGTAAAAGGACGACCCGGAGTTGTACCTTGACCTTATGACAACTAGAACCGGATACTTAATAAAACACACCTAGACAAGTTCCATAGACAACTCGGTGATCGCTTTTCCACAGGGCGACGAGGGGAGGATCGCCGGGTAGGATTATGCTATGCGATGCTACTTGGAGGACTTCAATCTACTATCTTCTACATGCTGCAAGATGGAGGCTGCCAGAAGCGTAGTCTTCGATAGGACTAGCTATCCCCCTCTTATTCTAGCATTCTGCAGTTCAGTCCACTGATATGGCCTCCTTACACATATACCCATGCATATGTAGTGTAGCTCCTTGCTTGCGAGTACTTTGGATGAGTACTCACGGTTGCTTTGCTCCCTCTTTTCCCTCGTTTTCCTCTTCTTCTTGGATGCCGCAACCAGACATTGGATCCCAGGAGCCAGACGCCACCATCGACGATGCCTACTACACTGAGGTGCCTACTGTTGGGGAATGTTGCAGAAAATAAAAAATTTCCTACGCTTCACCAAGATCAATCTATGGAGTCATCTAGCAACGAGAGAGAGGAGTGCATCTACATACCCTTGTAGATCGCGCCGAAGCGTTCAAGGGAACGGGGTTGAGGGAGTCATACTCGTCGTGATCCAAATCACCGATGATCCTAGTGCCGAACGGACGGCACCTCCGCGTTCAACACACGTACGGTTGGGGAAGACGTCTCCTCCTTCTTGATCCAACAAGGGGGAGGGAGAGGTTGATGGAGATCCAGCAGCACGACGACGTGGTGGTGGAAGCAGCGGTGATCTCGACAGGGCTTCGCCAAGCTTCAGCAAGAGGGAGAGGTGGTGCGTGGGGAGAGGGAGGCGCCAGGGACTTGGGTGCGGTTTCCCTCCCTCCCCCCTCTTTATATAGGGCCCCTAGGGGGCGCCGGCCCTAGGAGATCCAATCTCCAAGGGGGGCAGCGGCCAAGGGGTGGCTTGCCCCCCAAACCATGTAGGGCGCCCCCACCCCTAGGGTTTCCAACCCTAGGCGCAGGGGGGCCAAGGGGCACTCACCAGCCCACCAGGGGCTGGTTCCACTCCCACTTAAGCCCATGGGCCCCTCCGGGATAGGTGGCCCCACCTGGTGGACCCCCGGGACCCTTCCGGTGGTCCCGGTACAATACCGGTGACCCCCGAAACTTTCTTGATAGCCGAAACTGGACTTCCTATATATAATTCTTCACCTCCGGACCATTCCAGAACTCCTCGTGACATCCGGGATCTCATCCGGGACTCCGAACAAATTTTGGGTTACCGCATACTTATATCTCTACAACCCTAGCGTCACCGAACCTTAAGCGTGTAGACCCCATGGGTTCGGCAGACATGCAGACATGACCGAGACGCCTCTCCGGCCAATAACCAACAGCGGGATATGGATACCCATGTTGGCTCCCACATGTTCCTCGATGATCTCATCGGATGAACCACGATGTCGAGGATTCAATCAATCCTGTATTCAATTCCCTTTGTCAATCGGTATGTTACTTGCCCGAGATTCGATCGTCGGTATCCCAATACCTCGTTTAATCTCGTTACCGGCAAGTCACTTTACTCGTACTGTAATGCATGATCCCGTGACCAGACACTTGGTCACATTGAGCTCATTATGATGATGCATTACCGAGTGGGTGCACAGATACCTCTCCGTCATACGGAGTGACAAATCGCAGTCTCGATTCGTGCCAACCCAACAGACACTTTTGGAGATACCCGTAGTGCACCTTCATGGTCACCCAATTATGTTGTGACGTTTGGCATACCCAAAGCACTCCTACGGTATCCGGGAGTTGCACAATCTCATGGTCTAAGGAAATGATACTTGACATTTGGAAAAGCTCTAGCAAAACGAACTACACGATCTTGTGCTATGCTTAGGATTGGGTCTTGTCCATCACATCATTCTCCTAATGATGTGATCCCGTTATCAATGACATCCAATGTCCATAGTCAGGAAACCATGACTATCTGTTGATCAACGAGCTAGTCTACTAGAGGCTCACTAGGGATGTGTTGTCGTCTATATATTCACACATGTATTACGATTTCCGGATAACACAATTATAGCATGAACAATAGACAATTATCATGAACAAGGAAATATAATAATGACCATTTTATTATTGCCTCTAGGGCATATTTCCGACAGTCTCCCACTTGCACTAGAGTCAATAATCTAGTTACATTGTGATGAATCGAACACCCATAGAGTTCTGGTGTTGATCATGTTTTGCTCTAGGGAGAGGTTTAGTCAACGGATCTGCTACATTCAGGTCCGTATGTACCTTACAAATATCTATGTCTCCATCTTGAACATTTTCACGAATGGAGTTGAAGCGACACTTGATGTGCCTGGTCTTCTTGTGAAACCTGGGCTCCTTGGCAAGTGCAATAGCTCCAGTGTTGTGACAGAAGAGTGTGATCGGCCCCGACGCATTGGGTATGACTCCTAGGTCGGTGATGAACTCCTTCACCCAGATTGCTTCATGCGCTGCCTCCGAGGCTGCCATGTACTCTGCTTCACATGTAGATCCCGCCACGACGCTTTGCTTGCAACTGCACCAGCTTACTGCCCCACTATTCAAAATGTACACATATCCTGTTTGTGACTTAGAGTCATCCAGATCTGTGTTGAAGCTAGCGTCGACGTAACCATTTATGACGAGCTCTTCGTCACCTCATATACGAGAAACATATCCTTAGTCATTTTCAGGTACTTCAGGATGTTCTTGACCGCTGTCCAGTGTTCCATAATGGGATTACTTTGGTACCTTCCTACCAAACTTATGGCAAGGTTTACATCAGGTCTGGTACACAGCATGGCATACATGATAGACCCTATGGCCGAGGCATAGGGGACGACACTCATCTTTTCTCTATCTTCTGCCGTGGTCGGACATTGAGCCGAGCTCAATTTCACACCTTGCAAAATAGGAAGAACCCCTTCTTGGACTGATCCATATTGAACTTCTTCAATATCTTATCAAGGTATGTGCTTTGTGAAAGACCTATGAGGCGTCTTGATCTATCTCTATAGATCTTGATGCCTAATATGTAAGCAGCTTCTCCAAGGTCCTTCATTGAAAAACACTTATTCAAGTAGGCCTTAATGCTGTCCAAAAGTTCTATATCATTTCCCATCAAAACTATGTCATCCACATATAATATGAGAAATGCTACAGAGCTCCCACTCACTTTTTTGTAAACGCGGGCTTCTCCATAAGTCTGCATAAACCCAAACGCTTTGATCATCTCAGCAAAGCGAATGTTCCAACTCCGAGATGCTTGCACCAGCCCAGAAATGGACCGCTGGAGTTTGCATACCTTGTTAGCGTTCTCAGGATCGACAAAACCTTCCGACTGCATCATATACAGTTCTTCCTTAAGATGGTCGTTAAGGAATGTCGTTTTGACGTCCATTTGCCATATCTCATAATCATAGTATGCGGCAATTGCTAACATGATTCGGATGGACTTCAGCTTCTCTACGGGAGAGAAAGTCTCATCATAGTCAACCCCTTGAACTTGTCGATAACCCTTGGCGACAAGTCGAGCTTTATAGATGGTAACATTACAATCCGCGTCCGTCTTCTTCTTAAAGATCCATTTGTTTTCTATCGCTCGCCGATCATCGGGCAAGTTTGTCAAAGTCCATACTTTGTTTTCATACATGGATCATATCTCGGATTGCATGGCTTCAAGCCATTTGTTGGAATCTGGGCCTGCCATTGCTTCTTCATAGTTCGAAGGTTCACTGTTGTCTAACAACATGATTTCCAGGACAGGGTTGCCATACCACTCTGGTGTGGAACGTGTCCTCGTGGACCTACGAAGTTCAGTGGTAACTTGATCCGAAGTACCTTGATCATCATCATTAGTTTCCTCTCTAGTCAGTGCAGGCATCACAGGAACATCTTCCTGAGCTGCGCTACTTTCAAGAGGTAGTACTTCATCAAGTTCCACTTTCCTCTCACTTACTTCTTTCGAGAGAAACTCTTTCTCCAGAAAGGACCCGTTCTTGGCAACAAAGATCTTGCCTTCAGATCTGAGGTAGAAGGTATACCCAATGGTTTCCTTAGGGTGTCCTATGAAGACGCATTTTTCCGACTTGGGTTCAAGCTTTTCGGGTTGAAGTTTCTTGACATAAGCATCGCATCCCCAAACTTTTAGAAACGATAGCTTAGGTTTCTTCCCAAACCATAATTCATACGGTGTCGTCACAATGGATTTAGACAGTGCCCTATTTAAAGTGAATGTAGCTGTCTCTAGAGCGTATCCCCAAAATGATAGTGGTAAATCGGTGAGTGACATCATAGATCGCACCATATCCAATAGAGTGAGATTATGACGTTCGGACACACCATTACGCTGAGGTGTTCCAGGCAGCGTGAGTTGTGAAACGATTCCACATTTCCTTAAGTGCGTACCAAATTCGTGACTTAAATATTCTCCCCCACGATCTGATGGTAAGAACTTTATCTTTCGGTCACGTTGATTCTCTACCTCATTCTGAAATTCCTTGAACTTTTCAAAGGTCTCAGACTTGTGTTTCATCAAGTAGACATACCCATATCTACTCAAGTCATCAGTGAGGGTGAGAACATAACGATAGCCTCCGTGAGCCTCGACGCTCATTGGACCGCACACATCAATATGTATGATTTCCAATAAGTTGGTTGCTCGCTCCATTGTTCCGGAGAATGGAGTCTTGGTCATTTTGCCCATGAGGCATGGTTCGCATGTGTCAAATGATTCATAATCGAGAGACTCTAAAAGTCCATCAGCATGGAGCTTCTTCATGCGCTTGACACCAATGTGACCAAGGCGGCAGTGCCACAAGTATGTGGGATTATCGTTATCAACTTTACATCTTTTGGTATTCACACTATGAATATGCGTAACATCATGTTCGAGATTCATTAAGAATAAACCATTGACCAGCGGGGCATGACCATAAAACATGTCTCTCATATAAATAGAACAACCATTATTCTCGGATCTAAATGAGTAGCCATCTCACATTAAACGAGATCCAGATACAATGTTCATGCTCAAAGCTGGCACTAAATAACAATTATTGAGGTTTAAAACTAATCCCGTAGGTAAATGTAGAGGTAGCGTGCCGACGGCGATCACATCGACCTTGGAACCATTCCTGACGTGCATCGTCACCTCGTCCTTCGTCACTCTCCGCTTATTCCGCAGCTCCTGCTTTGAGTTACAAATATGAGCAACCGCACCGGTATCAAATACCCAGGAGCTACTACGAGTGCTGGTAAGGTACACATCAATAACATGTATATCACATATACCTTTGGTGTTGCCGACCTTTTGTCCGCTAAGTACTTGGGGCAGTTCCGCTTCCAGTGACCACTTCCCTTGCAATAAAAGCACTCAGTCTCAGGCTTGGGTCCATTCTTTGGCTTCTTCCTGGCAACTGGCTTACCGGGCGTGGCAACTCCCTTGACATCCTTCTTGAAGTTCTTCTTACCCTTGCCTTTCTTGAACTTAGTGGTTTTATTCACCATCAACACTTGATGTTCCTTTTTGATCTCTACCTCCGCTGATTTCAGCATTGAATATACCTCAGGAATGGTCTTTACCATCCCCTGCATATTGAAGTTCATCACAAAGCTCTTGTAGCTCGGTGGAAGCGACTGAAGGATTCTGTCAATAACCGCGTCATCCAGGAGATTAACTCCAGCTGAGTCAAGCGGTTGTGCAACCCAGACATTTTGAGTATGTGCTCACTGACAGAACTATTTTCCTCCATCTTACAACTGAAGAACTTGTCGAAGACCTCATATCTCTCGACCCGCGCATGACCTTGGAAAACCATTTTCATCTCTTCAAACATCTCATATGCTCCGTGTTGCTCAAAACGCTTTTGGAGCCCCGGTTCTAAGCTGTAAAGCATGCCGCACTGAACGAGGGAGTAATCATCAACACGAGACTGCCAAGCGTTCATAATGTCTTGGTTCTCTGGGATGGGTGCTTCACCTAGCGGTGCTTCTAGGACATAATCTTTCTTGGCAGCTATGAGGATGATCCTCAGGTTCCGGACCCAGTCCGTATAGTTGCTGCCATCATCTTTCAGCTTGGTTTTCTCTAGGAACGCGTTGAAGTTGAGGGCAACATTAGCGTGGGCCATTTGATCTACAAGACATATTGTAAAGATTTTAGACTAAGTTCATGATAATTAAGTTCATCTAATCAAATTATTCAATGAACTCCCACTCAGATAGACATCCCTCTAGTCATCTACGTGAAACATGATCCGAGTCAACTAGGCCGTGTCCGATCATCACGTGAGATGGACTAGTCAACATCGGTGAACATCTTCATGTCGATCGTATCTTCTATATGACTCATGCTCGACCTTTCGGTCTTCCGTGTTCCGAGGCCATGTCTGTACATGCTAGGCTCGTCAAGTCAACCTAAGTGTATTGCGTGTGTAAATCTGGCTTACACTCGTTGTATTCGAACGTTAGGATCTATCACACCCGATCATCATGTGGTGCTTCAAAACAATGAACCTTCGCAACGGTGCACAGTTAGGGGGAACACCTTTTTGAAATTATTGCGAGGGATCATCTTATTTAAGCTACCGTCGTTCTAAGCAAATAAGATGTAAAACATGATAAACATCACATGCAATCAAATAGTGACATGATATGGCCAATATCATATTGCTCCTTTGATCTCCATCTTCGGGGCGCCATGATCATCTTCGTCACCGGCATGACACCATGATCTCCATCATCATGATCTCCATCATCGTGTCTTCATGAAGTTGTCACGCCAACGATTACTTCTACTTCTATGGCTAACGTGTTTAGCAATAAAGTAAAGTAATTTACATGGCGTTATTCAATGACACGCAGGTCATACAAAAATAAAGACAACTCCTATGGCTCCTGCCAGTTGTCATACTCATCGACATGCAAGTCATGATTCCTATTACAAGAACATGATCAATCTCATACATCACATATATTTCATTCATCACAGTCTTTTGGCCATATCACATCACAAGGCATATGCTGCAAAAACAAGTTAGACGTCCTCTAATTGTTGTTGCAAGTTTTTACGTGGCTTCTATAGGTTTCTAGCAAGAACGTTTCTTACCTACGTAAAACCACAACGTGATATGCCAATTTCTATTTACCCTTCATAAGGACCCTTTTCATCGAATCCGCTCCAACTAAAGTGGGAAAGACAGACACCCGCTAGCCACCTTATGCAACTACTGCATGTCAGTCGGTGGAACCTGTCTCACGTAAGCGTACGTGTAAGGTCGGTCCGGGCCGCTTCATCCCACGATGCCGCCAAAGCAAGATAAGACTAGTAGTGGCAAGAAAATTGACAACATCTATGCCCACAACAAGTTTGTGTTCTACTCGTGCATAGAAACTACGCATAAACCTGGCTCTGATACCACTGTTGGGGAATGTTGCAGAAAATAAAAAATTTCCTACGCTTCACCAAAATCAATATATGGAGTCATCTAGCAACGAGAGAGAGGAGTGCATCTACATACCCTTGTAGATCGCGTGGAAGCGTTCAAGAGAACAGGGTTGAGGGAGTCGTACTCGTCGTGATCCAAATCACCGATGATCCTAGTGCCGAATGGACGGCACCTCCGCGTTCAACACACGTACGGTTGGAGAAGAAGTCTCCTCCATCTTGATCCAGCAAGGGGGAGGGAGAGGTTGATGGAGATCCAGCAGCACGACAGCGTGATGGTGGAAGCAGCGGTGATCTCGGCAGGGAGAGGTGGTGCGTGGGGAGAGGGAGGTGCCAGGGACTTGGGTGCGGCCGCCCCCCTCTTTATATAGGGACCCTAGAGGGGCGCCGGCCCTAGGAGATCCAATCTCCAAGGGGGGGCGGCAGCCAAGGGGGTGGCTTGCCCCCCAAGCCATGTAGGGCGCCCCCCACCCCTAGGGTTTCCAACCCTAGGCACAGGGGGGCCCAAGGGGGGCACACCAGCCCACCAGGGGCTGGTTCCCCTCCCACTTCAGCCCATGGGCCCCTCCGGGATAGGTGTCCCCACCCGATGGACCCCCGGGACCCTTCCGGTGGTCCCGGTACAATACCGGTGACCCCCGAAACTTTCCCGATAGCCGAAACTGGACTTCCTATAAATTATTCTTCACCTCCGGACCATTCCGGAACTCCTCGTGACGTCCGGGATCTCATCCGGGACTCCGAACAACTTTCGGGTTACCGCATACTTATATCTCTACAACCCTAGCATCACCGAAACTTAAGCGTGTAGACCCTACGGGTTCGGGAGACATGCAGACATGACCGAGACGCCTCTCCGGCCAATAACCAACAGCGGGATCTGGATACCCATGTTGGCTCCCACATGTTCCTCGATGATCTCATCGGATGAACCATGATGTCGAGGATTCAATCAATCCCGTATTCAATTCCCTTTGTCAATCGGTACGTTACTTGCCCGATATTCGATCGTCCGTATCCCAATACCTCGTTTAATCTCGTTACCGGCAAGTCGCTTTACTCGTACCGTAATGCATGATCCCGTGACCAGACACTTGGTCACATTGAGATCATTATGATGATGCATTACCGAGTGGGCCCAGAGACACCTCTCCGTCATACGGAGTGACAAATCCCAGTCTCGGTTCGTGCCAACCCAACAGACACTTTCGAAGATACCCGTAGTGCACCTTTATGGTCACCCAGTTACGTTGTGACGTTTGGCACACCCAAAGCACTCCTACGGTATCCGGGAGTTGCACAATCTCATGGTCTAAGGAAATGATACTTGACATTAGGAAAAGCTCTAGCAAAACGAACTACACGATCTTGTGCTATGCTTAGGATTGGGTCTTGTCCATCACATCATTCTCCTAATGCCGTGATCCCGTTATCAATGACATCCAATGTCCATAGTCAGGAAACCATGACTATCTGTTGATCAACGAGCTAGTCAACTAGAGGCTCACTAGGGACGTGTTGTGGTCTATGTTGGGGAACGTTGCAGAAAATTAAAAAAAATTCTACGGTTTCACCAAGATCCATCTATGAGTTCACCTAAGCAACGAGTCATGGGAGAGAGATTGCATCTACATACCACTTGTAGATCGCGTGCAGAAGCGTTCAAGAGAATGGTGATGATGGAGTCGTACTCGTCGTGATTCAAATTACCGATGACCAAGTGTCGAACGGACAGCACCTCCGCGTTCAACACACGTACAGAGTGGATGACGTCTCCTCCTTCTTGATCCAGCAAGGGGGAAGGAGAGGTTGATGATGATCCAGCATCACAACGGCGTGGTGGTGGATGCAGCAGAATTCCGGCAGGGCTTCGCCAAGCTACTGCGGGAGGAGGACGAGGTGTAGCAGCGGTGGGAGGCACCAAGACACACGGGTGCAGGTGCCCTCCCCCTTGCCCTCCTTTATATAGGCCCCCAGGGGGGGCGCTGGCCCTGGGAGATGCAATCTCCCAAGGGGGGCGGCGGCCAGGGGGTGGAGTGCCCCCCAAGGCAAGTGGTGCACCCCCCCCCCCCACCTAGGGTTTCCATCCCTAGGCACAGGGGGCCCAAGGGGGGCGCACCAGCCCACTAGGGGCTGGTTCCCCTCCCACTTAAGCCCACGGGGCCCTCCGGGATAGGTGGCCCCACCCGGTGGACCCCCGGGACCCTTCCGGTGGTCCCAGTACAATACCGGGTGACCCCGAAACTTTCCCGATGGCCGAAACAGCACTTCCTATATATAATTCTTTACCTACGGACCATTCCGGAACTCCTCATGAAGTCCGGGATCTCATCCAGGACTCTGAACAACATTCAGTTTGCTGCATACTCATATTCATACAAGCCTAGCATCACCGAACCTTAAGTGTGTAGACCCTACGGGTTCGGGAGACATGCAGACATGACCGAGACGCCTCTCCGGTCAATAACCAACAGTGGGATCTGGATACCCATGTTGGCTCCCACATGTTCCTCGATGATCTCATCGGACGAACCATGATGTCGAGGATTCAATCAACCCCGTATACAATTCCCTTTGTCAATCGGTACGTTACATGCCCGAGACTCGATCGTCGGTATCCCAATACCCCGTTCAGTCTCGTTACCGGCAAGTCACTTTACTCGTACCGTAATGCATGATCCCGTGACCAAACACTTGGTCACTTTGAGCTCATTATGATGATGCATTACCCAGTGGGCCCAGAGATACCTCTCCGTCATACGGAGTGACAAATCCCAGTCTCGATCCGTGTCAACCCAACAGACACTTTCGAAGATACCTGTAGTGCACCTTTATAGTCACCCAGTTACATTGTGACGTTTGGTACACCCAAAGCACTCCTACGGTATCCGGGAGTTACACGATCTCATGGTCTAAGGAAGAGATACTTGACATTGGAAAAGCTCTAGCAAAACAAACTACACAATCTTGTGCTATGCTTAGGATTGGGTTTTGTCCATCACATCATTCTCCTAATGATGTGATCTCGTTGTCAATGACATCTAATGTCCATAGTCAGGAAACCATGACTATCTGTTGACCAACGAGCTAGTCAACTAGAGGCTTACTAGGGACGTATTTGGTCTAAGTATTCACACGTGTATTACGATTTCCGGATAATACAATTATAGCATGAATAAAAGACAATTATCATGAACAAGGAAATATAATAATAATCCTTTTATTATTGCCTCTAGGGCATATTTCCAACAGTCTATATATTCACACATATATTACGATTTCCAGATAACACAATTATAGCATGAACAATAGACAATTATCATGAACAAGGAAATATAATAATAATCATTTTATTATTGCCTCTAGGGAATATTTCCAACACCTACTACTACGTGCAGGCTGCTGACGACGACCAGGAGTAGTTAGGAGGATCCCAGGCAGGAGGCCTGCGCCTCTTTTGATCTGTATCCCAGTTTGTGCTAGCCATCTTATGGCAACTTGTTTAACTTATGTCTGTACTCAGATATTGTTGCTTCCACTGACTCGTCTATGATCGAGCACTTGTATTCGAGCCCTCGAGGCCCCTAGCTTGTATTATGATGTTTGTATGACTTATTTATGTTTTTAGAGTTATGTTGTGATATCTTCCCGTGAGTCCCTGATCTTGATTGTACACGTTTGCGTGCATGATTAGTGTACGATTGAATCGGGGGCGTCACACTGATGGACCACTAACCAACCTATACTAAGTAGTTTAGGATAAGCAGGTGAGGTACAACAGCATATACAAAAGCAGGCTATGCATCAGAATAGGAACAAACAATTACAGTAGCAAAATCTAATGCAAGCATGAGAGAATGGAATTGGCGATATCAGGATGATCAAAGGGGGGGCTTGGCTGGAAGCTCCGCTGAAAGGGAAGAAGGGTCGTTGTCGACGTAGTCGATCACAGGGGCAGCATCAGTCTTGGGGTCTACCAGAGAGAAGAGGGGGAAGAAACAATAAATATAAAGCAAACAAAGCATCATAAAGCATAACATGGTAATATGTGGTGTTAGAGGTGAACTAACGCAGTGCTAGACATTGCAGATGGAAAGGGAAAACATCTGAGGATGAATTCCCGACATTAGGCGGATTCCGGACAGGTGAAAGAGAGGGGACGGTTCCATGTTCAGCATGCTAGGGTCATGTGACAGATGAACAAACCATGCATTCGGATTCGTCTCGAAATTCTGAGCAACTTTCATGTACAAAACATTTTCATCGGAGTTACGGTTTAATTTCTATGATTTTTCAAAGTTTAAACAATATTCTGCAATTGTTATTACTTAACTTAAAACAAAAAGAACAGAAATATGACGCCAGCTTGACGTCATGATGACGTCAACGGACAACCCGACCAGTCCAGGTCAATCCTGGCGGCTGGGTCCCACCTATCATAGACAATGGGTTAAACAGAGTTAAAAATAATCTAAACATAGTTAGTTAAGCTACTGGCCCACCTATCAGTGTTGAATTAGGTTAACTAAATTAGCTTAAATAATTTCGTTAATTAGGGGGTGTGGGCCCCATCTGTCAGTTGCATGGGCCGGTCCAGACAGCATGGTGGACCGGGTCAACAGGCCGGCCAGGCTCCCGGGGCCCAAAGGTCAGTGACCCAGGGGGTGGGCCCAGGCCGGCCACGTCGGCGGGCGGCATTGACGCACCGGCGGCGACCTCCAGGATGGCGGAGCAGCTCGGACACAGTCGAAAAACGGCCATCAGGGACCGTTTGGACGGCCGCGAGCACCTACAGGTGCAGGGGGGCGGTGTACATCCATCTAGGGCATCAGTGGGTTCGAGGGCTGGCCGGAGTGGCGCCGCCGACGAGCAGGGGCGGCGCCGGTGTTCCAGGGCACATCGGGAAAAGCCTATGGGGCGCCAAATCGGTAGTGGCTGGTCACTTTCGAAAGCAGCTATCAAGCCGCGTCGAGCAGTGGCACTGGCTCGACCTGAGTTAGCCGGAGGCGGCCGCTACGACTATCAGCAGGCGGTGGCGGAGCTTGGGCCTTGATGGGGATGGCTCTAGGGGGTACGATGAGCAGCGCCGAGGGGCTCGTTGGCCTCTTATGAAGCTCAGGAGCACTGTGTGCGTCACGGGCGCAAGCAGAGCTAGCGATGGCTGTTACAGCGGCATGAATGGCGGCAACGAGCTCGCGGTTGAGCGGCTAGGCGAACCTCAGGAAACAAAACGAAAGGGGAAAGGAGGGAAACGAACGGCTGCTCATAGTGGTGACGGGGAGCTGCTCGGGGAGGCATGTGATGCAGTGATGGTGACGGAGTCGACGTCCAACTCCGGCGGATGCAGAGGAGGAAGTTGCTCCGAACCCTCTGCGGTGATGGCTGCCGGGTCGCGCTGGTGGTCGTGGTCGCAGTAGTGGACGTCGTCGGTGCGGCTGGACACGGTGGCACTTCGAGGAGGGGCCGGTGGCTATGCGGGTGAGCAAGCGGAGGAGACGGAGGTGGCGGCCATGGCGGAGAGGAGAAGCAGCAGCACATGGGGGAAGGGGATCTGAGTGGGGAGGCGGAGAGGGAGTGCAAGGGGGAGTGGGCGAGTGGGGAGGGAGCCCGAGGCATCGAGGCTGCCCTTATCCTCTCGCCTGCGACGTGGCAGTATGGGGCGGCGCACCCGGTCCAGCAGGGACGTGCCCCGGTCAGAGGAGCAGTGAGGAAGGGGATCGACCGCGAGGGGGGAGGTGGGCCTGCTTACTGGGGTGGGCCGACGCCCAAGGGGGCAGGGGCTGAGGCCCTTCTCCCTCTTTTTTTCTTTTTGTTTTTTTATATACAACTTTTTTTTTGTTTTTGAACTCCCGTTTCAAATAGTTTAAGACATTTAAACACCTTGAAAAAAAGGTTGGTTCAGCACCAATATTAATTATGGATTATTTGGCACAAGAAGAACATTTTAGTTTTTATGTTTGACAAGTTTGAACTTTTGACTTTAGCTTTGAATTTGAATTTCGAACCGGATTCGAATTAATGCGAGTTTAACAACAGTAACAGTGGTGACATGGCACCATCGACACGGGATTACTGTAGTATCATTCTCCGGGCGCTACAACGGTTAAATCCTAAGATGAAAGAAGTGGTAAGAAATGAAATACTAAAGCTTTTGGAGGCATGTACAATTTATCCTATTGCTGATAGTAAGTGGGTAAGTCCCGTTCATCGTGTCCCTAAAAAGGGAGGTATTACTGTTGTTCCTAATGATAAGAATGAATTGATCCCACAAAGAATTGTTACAGGTTATAGAATGGTGATTGATTTTCGCAAATTGAACAAAGCCACTAGAAAAGATCATTACCCTCTACCCTTTATTGATCAAATGCTAGAAAGACTATCCAAACATACACATTTTTGCTTTCTAGATGGTTATTCTGGTTTCTCTCAAATACCTGTATCAAAAGATGATCAGGAAAAGAACACTTTTACTTGCCCTTTCGGTACGTCTGCTTATAGACGTATGCCTTTTCGTTTATGTAATGCACCTGCTACCTTTCAAAGATGTATGAATGCTATATTCTCTAACTTTTGTGAAAAGATTGTTGAGGTTTTCATGGATGTTTTCTCCGTTGCGGAACTTATTTTGATGATTGCTTAAACAACCTTGATCGAGTTTTGCAGAGATGTGAAGAAACTAATGTAGTCTTGAATTGGGAGAAGTGCCACTTTATGGTTAATGAAGGTACTGTCTTGGGGCATAAAATTTCTAAAAGAGGTATTGAAGTTGATAAACAAAGTAGATGCCATTGAAAAGATGCCGTGTGCTAAAGATATCAAAGTTATAAGAAGTTTTCTTGGTCATGCTGGTTTCTATAGGAGGTTTGTTAAAGACTTCTCTAAAATTTCTAGGCCTCTTACTAATATCTTGCAAAAAGATGTTACTTTTCTTTTTGATGATATTGTGTAGAAGCATTTGAAATACTTAAGAAAGCCTTGATTTATGCACCTATTGTTCAACCACCTGATTGGAATTTACCCTTTGAAATTATGTGTGATGCTAGTGATTATGCTATTGCTGCTGTTCTAGGACAAAGAGTGGATAAGAAATTGAATGTTATTCATTATGCTAGTAAAACTCTAGACAGTGCCCGACGAAATTATGCTACTACTGAAAAGGAATTTTTAGTAGTTTTTTCGCTTGTGATAAGTTTAGATCTTATATTGTTGATTCCAAAGTAACTGTTCACACTGATCATGCTGCTATTAAATATCTTATGGAAAAGAAAGATGCTAAACCTAGACTTATTAGATGGGTTCTCATGTTACAAGAATTGATTTGCATATTATTGATAGAAAGGGAGCTGAGAACCCCGTTACAGATAACTTGTCTCGGTTAGAAAATGTTCTTGATGACCCACTGCCTATTGATGATAGCTTTCCTGATGAAAAATTAGCTGTCATAAATGCTTCTCGTAATACTCCACGGTATGTTGATTATGCTAATTATATTGTTGCTAAATTTATACCACCTAGTTTCACATACCAGCAAAAAAAAGTTTCTCTATGATTTAGGATAGTATTTTTGGGATGACCCACACCTTTATAAAGAAGGAGTAGATGGTGTTATTAGACGTTGTGTACCTGAGCATGAACAGGAATAGATCGTACGCCAGTGTCACTTCGAGGCTTACAGAGGACACCACACTGGAGATAGAACTGCACATAAGGTATTTCAATCTGGTTTTTATTGGCCTACTCTCTTCAAGGACTAGATCATAGAAGAGCGCGTTGCCGCGCCCGTCTATCTTGAGAAAATAATGATAATTATGTATAGTAATAAAATATAAAAGATAAAATGATATCTAACTTGTATGGGTTAAAAAAGTGCTTTAGATGTCCTTTAGAGAATCTGACCTATCAATACTTAGAGCACATCTAGATGTGCTTTAGCAAAACTGTAAATAAAATGGGCGATATACGGGCAAACCATGTCTGGAGAATGTGGAGACCGACTCATAAAGTTTGAGGCTCCTGATTGTTAATGTTGTGGAGCAATCACGCAAATGGAGAATATTGTGTATCATTCCTCCAAGACAAGTTAAATGGTCAGCTATTTACCTACGGTGTTTTTTTGCAGGTATTTACCTAGGGTGTTGTACAAATTTATTGAGTAACAAAAATATAAGGAATCATTTACCTCATGAGAGAAGACAAACAATTAGCTACTCATAGGCCGAGAAACACAAGAAATTATCTCAAAGATGAACATATGTGATCCTAAATCAGAATATTTCCTCGCAGCTGTCACATTCTGTTCTTGCAAGATGACCACATACGGAGGCACATGGCTGGTTCAAATGGTGGCATCCCAGGCAACCTTGACTGATGTGAAAATTTCATCCCAGTCGGGAGCCATCAGCGTGTCATGGCTACTGCGTGATGCACCTGCACAGGATTGCACAGAATCCATGATCTGACTTTGGCTACCCTCCATGTACTCTCGTCGTCCATAGCCACGAACGCTTGACGCATCACTGTGAATGGAGAAGCCAGTCCGCAGAGAGAAGGGTTGTGAGAGATCAGCCATCTACCACTGCAGTTCCCAAGACAAGATCATCTTCCTTCTCTCATAAAGGAGGAAGGACGGCGATGCGGAGGAACTGAGGGGAACTGTTCGTTTGGGGGCCTGGGCAACCTGGGTTGTTAGCGTGGGAGTGGGAATAATTGGGCCGGCCCAATTATGGACAGGAATAGGAGGTCGCTCCACGGAGCAGAGGCCCGCGAGATGGCGCGCGACGCGCGCAGGCGAGGAATGACGCCCGAATTTGATCTGGATCGTATGTTCGATGATCGGACGGCTGAAACTGTGAAATCGCCGTGGAGGCTCGTAGCTAGCCTCGTTATACTGTTTCTCAATGCTTGTAAGTTTCTCTTGTCTTATGATGAATGCTAGAGAATTGGTAATATTAGTAGACATCAGGAAATGCATATGAATTATTCACTTGTTATTGAACCATTTGATGTTTGGGGCTTTGATTATAATATGTGACCTTCTCCTTCCTCTAATGGGTATACACATATTTTAGTCGTTGTTGATTACGTTACTAAGTGGGTAGAAGCTATTCCAACTAGTAGTGTTGATCATAACACCTCTATTAAGATGCTTAAAGAAGTTATTTTTCTAAGGTTTGGAGTCAATAGATATTTAATGACTGATGGTGGTTCACATTTTCTTCATGGTGCTTTTTGTAAAATGCTCACTAAGTATGATGTTAACCATAGAATTGCATCTCCATATCATCCTTAGTCTAGTGGTCAAGTAGAATTGAGTAATAGAGAGATTAGATTGATTTTGCGAAAGACTGTTAATAGATATAGAAAGAATTGGTCCAAGAAACTTGATGATGCATTATGGGCTTATATAACTGCTTATAAAAATCCTATGGGTATGTCTCCGTATAAAATGGTTTATGAAAAGGCTTGTCACTTACCTCTCGAACTAGAACATAAGGCATATTGGGCTATTAAAGAGCTCAATTATGATTTCAAACTTGCCGGTGAGAAGAGGTTATTTGACATTAGCTCGCTTGATGAATGGAGAACCCAAGCCTATGAGAATGCCAAGTTGTTTAAAGAAGAAGTTAAAAGATGGCATGACAAAAGGATACAAAAGAATGCGTTTAATGTAGGTGATCATGTTTTGCTATAAAACTCTCGTTTAAGATTTTTTGTAGGAAAACTTCTCTCTAAATGGGAAGGTCCTTACGTTATCGAGGAGGTCTATCGTTCCGGTACTATAAAAATCAACAACGCCGAAGGCACAAATCCGAAGGTGGTAAACGGTCAAAGAATCAAACATTATATCTCAGGTAATCCCATAAATGTTGAGCCCAATATAATTGACACCGTAACACCGGAGGAGTACATAAGGGACACTTTCCATAATGTTTCAGACTCCGAAAAGTAATAGGTATGTGGTACGGTAAGTAAACCGACTCCAAAACTGTTCTAATAGCAATTTTTCTCTCTTTTGGAATATTTAAAAATTTAGGAAAATTAAAGTAGTCCGAAAGAGACACGAGGAGACTACTGATACGTATCCAACGTATCTATAATTTTTGATTGTTCCATGCTATTATATTACCCCTTTTGGATGTTTATGGGCTTTATTTTACACATTTATATCATTTTTGGGACTAACCTACTAACCGGAGGCCGAGCCCATATTGCTGTTTTTTTTGCCTATTTCAGTATTTCGAAGAAAAGGAATATCAAACGGAGTCCAAACGGAATGAAACCTTCGGGAGCGTGATTTTTGGAACGAACGTGATCCAGAGGACTTGGAGTGCAAGCCAAGAAGCTGCCGAGGCTCCCACGAGATAGGAGGGCGCACCCCCTATCTCGTGGGCCCCTCGGGCGGCCACCGACGTACTTCTTCCTCCTATATATACCTGCGTACCCCGAAAACATCCAGGAGCAGGACGAAACACAATTTCCACCACCGTATCCTTCTGTATCCGCGAGATCTCATCTTGGAGCCTTCGCCGGCACTCTGCCGGAGGGGGAATCAACCATGGAGGGCTTCTACATCAACATCCTTGCCCCTCCGATGAGTTGTGAGTAGTTTACCACAGACCTACGGGTACATAGTTATTAGCTAGATGGCTTCTTCTCTCTTTTTGGATCTCAATACAATGTTCTCCCCCTCTCTTGTGGAGATCTATTCGATGTAAACTCTTTTTGTGGTGTGTTTGTCGAGATCCGATGAATTGTGGGTTTATGATAAAGTTTATCTATGAATAATATTTGAATCTTCTCTGAATTCTTTTATGTATGATTGAGTTATCTTTGCAAGTCTCTTCATATTATTAGTTTGGTTTGGCCTACTAGATTGATCTTTCTTGCCATGGGAGAAGTGCTTAGCTTTGGGTTCAATCTTGCGGTGTCCTTACCCAGTGACAGAAAGGGTTACAAGGCACATATTGTATTGTTGCCATCGAGGATAACAAGATGGGTTTATATCATATTGCTTGAGTTTATCCCTCTACATCATGTATCTTGCTTAATGTGTTACTCTGTTCTTATGAACTTAATACTCTAGATGCAGGCAGGAGTCGGTCGATGTGTGGAGTAATAGTAGTAGATGCAGGCAGGAGTCGGTCTACTTGTTATGGATGTGATGCCTATATACATGATCATGCCTAGATAATCTCATAACTATGCGCTTTTCTATCAATTGCTCGACAGTAATTTGTTCACCCACCGTAATACTTATGCTATCTTGAGAGAAGCCACTAGTGAAACCTATGGCCCCCGGGTCTATCTCATATCATATTTGCTTTCAATCTACTTTTATTTGCATCTTTACTTTTTGCATCTATATTATAAAATACCAAAAATATATTTATCTTATCTTACTATCTTTATTAGATCTCACTTTCGCAAGTGGCCGTGAAGGGATTTACAACCCCTTTATTGCGTTGGTTGCGAGTTCTCAGTTTGTTTGTGTAGGTGCGTGGGACTTTTGAGGAGCCTCCTACTGGATTGATACCTTGGTTCTCAAAAACTAAGGGAAATACTTACGCTACTATCGCTGCATCACCCTCTCCTCTTCGAGGAAAACCAACGCAAGCTCAAGACGTAGCAAGAAGGATTTCTGGCATCGTTGCCGGGGAGGTCTTCGCTCAAGTCAAGACATACCAAGTACCCATCACAAACCCATCTCCCTCGCATTTACATTATTTGCCATTTGCCTCTCGTTTTCCTCTCCCCACTTCACCCTTGTTGTTTTATCCACCTTCTCTTTCCCAATCTCCTGCTCTCTTTTTTTCGCTTGCCCTTTTTCTGCTTGCTTGTGTGCCTGTTTGTCCTTATGGCTTCGCCTAAGGGCCCTGGCCACCTTCTCAGAAGGATGGAAGAGATTGAATCAAATATTAGAAGCTTTATGAATTTGCAATTTGAGCCCACAACAAATTGACAAATCTACGCCCACAACAAATTGTGTTCTACTCGCGCAAGAAGAACTACGCATAGACCTAGCTCATGATGCCACTGTTGGGGAACGTTGCAGAAAACAAAAAATTTCCTACTCGTTTCACCAAGATCATCTAGGAGTTCATCTAGCAACGAGTGATCAGATGCATCTACATACCTTTGTAGATCGCGCACGGAAGCGTTCAAAAGAACGGTGATGATGTAGTCGTACTCGACGTGATCCAAATCACCGATGACCAGCGCCGAACGGACGGCACCTCCGCGTTCAACACACGTACGGAACAGCCACGTCTCCTCTTCTTGATCCAGCAAGGGAGGGAGGAGAGGTTGAGGGAGATGGCACCAGCAGCAGCACGACGGCGTGGTGTTGATGGAGCTGCAGTACTCCGGCAGAGCTTCGCTAAGCACTATGGAGGTGGAGGAGGTGTTGAGGAGGGAGAAGGAGGCAACCAAAGGCCAGGGCGTTCAGGTATGAAGTCCCTCCTCTCCCCCCACTATATATAGGGGTGCCAAGGGGGGTGGCCGGCCCTAGGAGATCCAATCTCCTAGGGGGTGCGGCGGCCAAGGGGGGTTTCCCTCCCCCCCAAGGCACCTAGGAGGTGCCTTACCCTCCTAGGACTCTTGCCCCCTTGAACCCTAGGCGCATGGGCCTATGTGGGGCTGGTGCCCTTGGCCCATTAGGCCAAGGCGCACCCCCTTACAGCCCATGTGGCCCCCCGGGGCAGGTGGACCCACCCGGTGGACCCCCGGGACCCTTCCGGTGGTCCCGGTACAATACCGATAACCCCGAAACTTGTCCCGATGTCCGAAACAGGACTTCCCATATATAAATCTTTACCTCCGGACCATTCCGGAACTCCTCGTGACGTCCGGGATCTCATCCGGGACTCCGAACAACATTCGGGTTACTGCATATACATATCCCTACAACCCTAGCGTAACCGAACCTTAAGTGTGTAGACCCTACGGGTTCGGGAGACAAGCAGACATGACCGAGACGACTCTTCGGTCAATAACCAACAGCGGGATCTGGATACCCATGTTGGCTCCCACATGCTCCACGATGATCTCATCGGATGAACCACGATGTCGAGGATTCAATCAACCCCGTACGCTATTCCCTTTGTCTATCGATATGTTACTTGCCCGAGATTCGATCGTCGGTATCCCAATACCTCGTTCAATCTCGTTACCGGCAAGTCACTTTACTCGTACCGTAATGCATGATCCCGTGACCAGACACTTGGTCACTCTGAGCTCATTATGATGATGCATTACCGAGTGGGCCCAGTGATACCTCTCCGTCATACGGAGTGACAAATCCCAGTCTTGATCCATGTCACCCAACAGACACTTTCGGAGATACCCGCAGTCTACCTTTATAGTCACCCAGTTACGTTGTGACGTTTGGCATACCCAAAGCACTCCTACAGTATCCGGGAGTTACACGATCTCATGGTCTAAGGAAAAGATACTTGACATTAGAAAACTCTAGCAAACGAACTATACGATCTTGTGCTATGTTTAGGATTGGGTCTTGTCCATCACATCATTCTCCTAATGATGTGATCTCGTTATCAATGACATCCAGTGTCCATAGTCAGGAAATCATGACTATCTGTTGATCAACGAGCTAGTCAACTAGAGGCTCACTAGGGACATGTTGATGTCTGTTATTCACACATGTATTACGATTTCCAGATAACACAATTATAGCATGAATAAAGACAATTATCATGAACAAGGAAATATAATAATAATGCTTTTATTATTGCCTCTAGGGCATATTTCCAACAGTCTCCCACTTGCACTAGAGTCAATAATCTAGTTACATTGTGATGAATCGAACACCCATGGAATTCTGGTGTTGATCATGTTTTGCTCTAGGGAGAGGTTTAGTCAACGGATCTGCTACATTCAGGTCCGTATGTACTTTACAAATCTCTATGTCTCCATCTTGAACATTTTCACGAATGGAGTTGAAGCGACGCTTGATGTGCCTTGTCTTCTTGTGAAACCTGGGCTCCTTGGCAAGTGCAATAGCTCCAGTGTTGTCACAGAAGAGCTTGATCGGCCCCGACGCATTGGGTATGACTCCTAGGTCGGTGATGAACTCCTTCACCCATATTGCTTCATGTGCTACCTCCGAGGCTGCCATGTACTCCGCTTCACATGTAGATCCCACCACGACGCTTTGCTTGCAACTGCACCAGCTTACTGCCCCACCATTCAAAATATACACGTATCCGGTTTGTGACTTAGAGTCATCCAGATCTGTGTCGAAGCTAGCGTCGACGTAACCCTTTACGACGAGCTCTTCGTCACCTCCATAAACGAGAAACATTTCCTTAGTCCTTTTCAGGTACTTCAGGATATTCTTGACCGCTGTCCAGTGTTCCTTGCCGGGATTACTTTGGTACCTTCCTACCAAACTGACGGCAAGGTTAACATCAGCTCTGGTACACAGCATGGCATACATAATAGAACCTATGGCTGAGGCATAGGGGATGACGCTCATCTCTTCTATATCTTCTGCCGTGGTCGGACACTGAGCTGAGCTCAATTTCACACCTTGTAACACAGGCAAGAACCCTTTCTTGGATTGATCCATATTGAACTTCTTCAATATCTTATCAAGGTATGTGCTTTGTGAAAGACCTATGAGGCGTCTTGATCTATCTCTATAGATTTTGATGCCTAATATATAAGCAGCTTCTCCAAGGTCCTTCATTGAAAAACTTTTATTCAAGTAGGCCTTGATGCTGTCCAAGAGTTCTATATCATTTCCCATCAAGAGTATGTCATCTACATATAATATGAGAAATGCTACAGAGCTCCCACTCACTTTCTTGTAAACGCAGGCTTCTCCATAAGTCTGTGTAAACCCAAACGCTTTGATCATCTCATCAAAGCGAATGTTCCAACTCCGAGATGCTTGCACCAGCCCATAAATCGAGCGTTGGAGCTTGCACACTTTGTCAGCATTCTTAGGATCGACAAAACCTTCCGGCTGCATCATATACAATTCTTCCTTAAGGAAACCATTAAGGAATGCCGTTTTGACGTCCATTTGCCATATTTCGTAATCATAGAATGCGGCAATTGCTAACATGATTCGGACGGACTTCAGCTTCGCTACCGGTGAGAAAGTCTCATCGTAGTCAACCCCTTGAACTTGTCGATAACCCTTAGCGACAAGCCGAGCTTTATAGATGGTCACATTACCATCCGCGTCTGTCTTCTTCTTAAAGATCCATTTATTTTCTATGGCTCGCCGTTCAACGGGCAAGTCAGTCAAAGTCCATACTTCGTTCTCATACATGGATCCTATCTCGGATTTCATGGCTTCTAGCCATTTGTCGGAATCTGGTCCCGCCATCGCTTCTTCATAGTTCGAAGGTTCACCGTTGTCTAAAAACATGATTTCCAAGACAGGGTTGCCGTACCACTCTGGTGCGGAATGTGTCCTTGTGGACCTTCGAATTTCAGTAGGAGCTTGATCAGAAGTATCTTGATCATTATCATTAACTTCCTCTCTAGTCGGTGCTGGCACCTCAGGAACATTTTCTTGAGTTGCGCCATTTTCCGGTTCAAGAGGCAATACTTCATCAAGCTCTACTTTCCTCCCACTTACTTCTTTCGAGAGAAACTCTTTCTCCAGAAAGGACCCATTCTTGGCAACAAAGATCTTGCCTTCGGATCTGAGGTAAGAAGGTGTACCCAATAGTTTCTTTTGGGTACCCTATGAAGACGCATTTTTCCGATTTGGGTTCGAGCTTTTCAGGTTGAAGTTTCTTGACATAAGCATCGCATCCCCAAACTTTTAGAAACGACAGCTTAGGTTTCTTCCCAAACCATAATTCATACGGTGTCGTCTCAACGGATTTCGACGGAGCCCTATTTAAAGTGAATGCGGCAGTCTCTAAAGCATAGCCCCAAAAAGAAAGCGGTAAATCGGTAAGAGACATCATAGATCGCACCATATCTAACAGAGTGCGATTACGACGTTCGGACACACCATTACGCTGAGGTGTTCCAGGCGGCGTGAGTTGTGAAACTATTCCACATTTTCTTAAGTGTGCCCCAAACTCGTGACTCAAGTATTCTCCTCCACGATCTGATCGTAGAAACTTGATTTTCCTGTCACGTTGATTTTCAACCTCATTCTGAAATTCCTTGAACTTTTCAAAGGTTTCAGACTTGTGTTTCATTAAGTAGATATACCCATACCTACTTAAATCATCAGTGAGGGTGAGAACATAACGATAGCCACCGCGAGCCTCAACACTCATTGGACCGCACACATCGGTATGTATGATTTCCAATAAGTCGGTTGCTCGCTCCATTGTTCCTGAGAACGGAGTCTTGGTCATTTTACCCATAAGGCATGGTTCGCACGTGTCAAATGATTCATAATCAAGAGACTCTAAAAGTCCATCAGCATGGAGCTTCTTCATGCGTTTGACACCTATGTGACCAAGGCGGCAGTGCCACAAGTATGTGGGACTATCATTATCAACTTTACTTCTTTTGGTACTCACATTATGAACATGTGTAGCATCACGTTCGAGATTCATAAAGAATAAACCATTCACCATAGGAGCATGACCATAAAACATATCTCTCATAAAAATGGAACAACCATTATTCTCAGATTTAAAAGAGTAGCCATCTCGAATTAAACGAGATCCCGATACAATGTTCATGCTCAAAGCTAGCACTAAATAACAATTATTAAGGTTTAAAACTAATCCCGAAGGGAGATGCAGAGGTAGCGTGCCGACGGCGATCACATTGACCTTGGAACCATTCCCGACGCGCATCGTCACCTCGTCCTTTGCCAGTTTCCGCTTATTCCGCAGCCCCTGCTTTGAGTTACAAATGTGAGCAACTGCACCGGTATCAAATACCCAGGAGCCACTACGGGCACTAGTAAGGTACACATCAATTACATGTATATCACATATACCTTTGGTTTTGCCGGCCTTCCTATCCGCTAAGTACTTAGGGCAGTTCCGCTTCCAGTGACCGCTTCCCTTGCAATAAAAGCACTCAGTCTCGGGCTTGGGTCCATTCTTTGCCTTCTTCCCGGCAGCTTGCTTGCCGGGCGCGGCAACCTCCTTGCCGTCCTTCTTGAAGCTCTTTTTAACCTTGCCTTTCTTGAACTTAGTGGTTTTATTGATCATCAACACTTGATGTTCCTTCCTGACTTCTACCTCCGCTGATTTCAGCATAGCAAATACTTCAGGAATGGTCTTTTCCATCCCCTGCATATTGAAGTTCATCACAAAGCTCTTGTAGCTTGGTGGAAGCGACTTGAGGATTCTTTCAATGACCGCATCATCCGGGAGATTAACTCCTAGCTGAGTCAAGCGGTTATGCAACCCAGACATAGTGAGTATGTGCTCACTGACAGAACTGTTTTCCTCCATCTTACAGCTGAAGAATTTGTCGGAGACTTCATATCTCTCGACCCGGGCATGAGCTTGGAAAACCATTTTCAGCTCTTCGAACATCTCATATGCTCCATGTCTCTCAAAACGCTTTTGGAGCCCCGGCTCTAGGCTGTAAAGCATGCCGCACTGAACGAGGGAGTAGTCATCGAAACGTGCCTGCCAAGCGTTCATAACATCTTGTTCTGCAGGGAGAACGGGTGCGTCACCAAGCGGTGCTTGTAGGACATAATCTTTCTTGGCAGCTATGAGGATGATCCTCAGGTTCCGGACCCAGTCCGTATAGTTGCTGCCATCGTCTTTCAGCTTAGTTTTCTCTAGGAACGCGTTGAAGTTGAGGACTACGTTGGCCATTTGATCTACAAGACATATTGCAAAGATTTTAGACTAAGTTCATGATAATTAAGTTCAACTAATCAAATTATTAGTGAACTCCCACTTAGATTAGACATCCCTCTAGTCATCTAAGTATTACATGATCCGAGTTAAACTAGACCGTGTCCGATCATCACGTGAGACGGACTAGTCAACATCGGTGAACATCTTCATGTTGATCGTATCTTCTATACGACTCATGCTCGACCTTTCGGTCTTCTGTGTTCCGAGGCCATGTCTGTACATGCTAGGCTCGTCAAGTCAACCTAAGTGTTTGCATGTGTAAATCTGTCTTACACCCGTTGTATGTGAACGTCTGAATAAAACACCCGATCATCACGTGGTGTTTTGAAACAGCGAACTGTCGCAACGGTGCACAGTTAGGGGGAACACTTCTTGAATTTTGTTGTGAGGGATCATCTTATTTACTACCGTCGTTCTAAGTACACAAGATGCAAAACATGATAAACATCACATGCAATCAAATAATAAACGTGACATGATATGGCCATTTTCACATAGCTCCTTTGATCTCCATCTTGGGGCTCCGTGATCATCTTGTCACCGGCTTGACACCATGATCTCCATCATCATGATCTCCATCATCGTGTCTCCATGAAGTTGCTCGCCAACTATTACTTCTACTACTATGGCTAACGCGTTTAGCAATAAAGTAAAGTAATTTACATGGCGTTTCTCGATGACACGCAGGTCATTAAAAGAATAAAGACAACTCCTATGGCTCCTGCCGGTTGTCATACTCATCGACATGCAAGTCGTGAATCCTATTACAATAGCATGAACATCTCATACATCACATATAGATCATTCATCATTCATCACAACTTTGGCCATATCATATCACAAACCACTTGCTGCAAAAACAAGTTAGACGTCCTCTAATTGTTGTTGCAAGTTTTACGTGGCTGAATTAGGGTTCTAGCAAGAACGTTTTCTTACCTACGTTAAAGCCACAACGTGATTTGTCAACTTCTATTTACCCTTCATAAGGACCCTGTTCATCGATTCCGCTCCAACTAAAGTGGGAGAGACAGACACCCGCCAGCCACCTTATGCAACTAGTGCATGTTAGTCGGTGGAACCGGTCTCACGTAAGCGTACGTGTAAGGTTGGTCCGGGCCGCTTCATCCCACAATACCGCTGAAGCAAGAAAGGACTAGTAACGGCAAGAAAGTTGACAAATCTACGCCCACAACAAATTGTGTTCTACTCGCGCAAGAAGAACTACGCATAGACCTAGCTCATGATGCCACTGTTGGGGAACGTTGCAGAAAACAAAAAATTTCCTACTCGTTTCACCAAGATCATCTAGGAGTTCATCTAGCAACGAGTGATCAGATGCATCTACATACCTTTGTAGATCGCGCACGGAAGCGTTCAAAAGAACGGTGATGATGTAGTCGTACTCGACGTGATCCAAATCACCGATGACCAGCGCCGAACGGACGGCACCTCCGCGTTCAACACACGTACGGAACAGCCACGTCTCCTCTTCTTGATCCAGCAAGGGAGGGAGGAGAGGTTGAGGGAGATGGCACCAGCAGCAGCACGACGGCGTGGTGTTGATGGAGCTGCAGTACTCCGGCAGAGCTTCGCTAAGCACTATGGAGGTGGAGGAGGTGTTGAGGAGGGAGAAGGAGGCAACCAAAGGCCAGGGCGTTCAGGTATGAAGTCCCTCCTCTCCCCCACTATATATAGGGGTGCCAAGGGGGGTGGCCGGCCCTAGGAGATCCAATCTCCTAGGGGGTGCGGCGGCCAAGGGGGGGTTTCCCTCCCCCCCAAGGCACCTAGGAGGTGCCTTACCCTCCTAGGACTCTTGCCCCCTTGAACCCTAGGCGCATGGGCCTATGTGGGGCTGGTGCCCTTGGCCCATTAGGCCAAGGCGCACCCCCTTACAGCCCATGTGGCCCCCCGGGGCAGGTGGACCCACCCGGTGGACCCCCGGGACCCTTCCGGTGGTCCCGGTACAATACCGATAACCCCGAAACTTGTCCCGATGTCCGAAACAGGACTTCCCATATATAAATCTTTACCTCCGGACCATTCCGGAACTCCTCGTGACGTCCGGGATCTCATCCGGGACTCCGAACAACATTCGGGTTACTGCATATACATATCCCTACAACCCTAGCGTAACCGAACCTTAAGTGTGTAGACCCTACGGGTTCGGGAGACAAGCAGACATGACCGAGACGACTCTTCGGTCAATAACCAACAGCGGGATCTGGATACCCATGTTGGCTCCCACATGCTCCACGATGATCTCATCGGATGAACCACGATGTCGAGGATTCAATCAACCCCGTACGCTATTCCCTTTGTCTATCGATATGTTACTTGCCCGAGATTCGATCGTCGGTATCCCAATACCTCGTTCAATCTCGTTACCGGCAAGTCACTTTACTCGTACCGTAATGCATGATCCCGTGACCAGACACTTGGTCACTCTGAGCTCATTATGATGATGCATTACCGAGTGGGCCCAGTGATACCTCTCCGTCATACGGAGTGACAAATCCCAGTCTTGATCCATGTCACCCAACAGACACTTTCGGAGATACCCGCAGTCTACCTTTATAGTCACCCACTTACGTTGTGACGTTTGGCATACCCAAAGCACTCCTACAGTATCCGGGAGTTACACGATCACATGGTCTAAGGAAAAGATACTTGACATTAGAAAACTCTAGCAAACGAACTATACGATCTTGTGCTATGTTTAGGATTGGGTCTTCTCCATCACATCATTCTCCTAATGATGTGATCTCGTTATCAATGACATCCAGTGTCCATAGTCAGGAAATCATGACTATCTGTTGATCAACGAGCTAGTCAACTAGAGGCTCACTAGGGACATGTTGATGTCTGTTATTCACACATGTATTACGATTTCCAGATAACACAATTATAGCATGAATAAAGACAATTATCATGAACAAGGAAATATAATAATAATGCTTTTATTATTGCCTCTAGGGCATATTTCCAACATGTTTTGCTTTGTGTGATTTGGGTGCTAGTGTTTCCACGATTCCGAAAACTTTATGTGATATTCTAGGTTTCCATGATCTTGATGATTGCTCTTTAAATTTGCACCTTGCAGATTCCACCATTAAAAGCCAATGGGAAGGATCAATGATGTTCTCATTGTTGCAAATAGAAATTTGGTGCCCGTGAATTTTATCGTTCTAGATATAGATTGCAATCTTTCTTGCCCTATTATTCTTGGTAGACCTTTCCTTAGAACGATTGGTGCGGTTATTGATATGAAGGAAGGGAATATTATATTCCAATTTCCATTAAAGAAAGGGATGGAGCACTTTCCAAGAAAGAAAGTCAAATTACCTTACGAATCTATCATGCGGTCTACTTACGAATTTAGTGCCAAAGATGACACTCGTTAGATCTATCTTTGCTTTTATGCCTAGCTAGGGGCGTTAAATGATAGCGCTAGTTGGGAGGCAACCCAATTTTCTGTATGTTTTTTGTTGTTTTTGCTCCTGTTTAGTAATACATCTTGCATCCAGCTTCTGTTTAGATGTGTATTTATCTTTTAATTAGTGTTTGTGCCAAGTAGAACCTATAGGATAACCTACGATGATAGTTGATTTGATTCTGCTGAAAAAACAGAAACTTTGCACGCACGAATATAATTTTGTTAAATCACATAAATGTGCTTTTGAGTTGATTCTTTTTGATGCTGTTCAATAAACACATTTTCCAGGACTTCCTATTTTTGTAGGATTTTTAGAGTTCTAGAAGTTTTTGTTAGTTATAGATTGCTACAGACTGTTCTGTTTTTAACAGGTTCTGTTTTTCGTGTGTTGTTTGCTTATTTCAATGCATCTATGGCTAGTAAAATAGTTTATAAACCATAGAGAAGTTGGATTACAGTAGGTTTAACACCAAAAGAAATAAAAAATGAGTTAATTACAGTACCTTATGTGGTGGTTTTGTTCTCTTTCACTAACAGAGCTTATAAGATTTCCTGTTGAGTTTTGTGTTGTGAAGTTTTCAAGTTTTGGGTAAAGCCTTTATGGAGTATGGAATAAAGGGTGGCAAGAGCCTAAGCTTGGGGATTCCCATGGCACCCTAAGATATTCAAAAATATTCAAAAGCCTAAGCTTGGGGATGCCCCGGGAAGGCATCCCCTCTTTCGTCTTTGTTCATTGGTAACTTTACTTGGAGCCATATTTTTATTCGCCACATGATATGTGTTTTGCTTGGAGCGTCGTGTATTATATTAGTCTTTGCTTTTTAGTTTACCACAATCATCCTTTCTGTACACACCTTTTGGGAGAAGCCTATTTGATTAGAATTTGCTAGAATACTCTATGTGCTTCACTTATATCTTTTGAGCTTGATAGTTTTTGCTCTAGTGCTTCACTTATATCTTTTAGAGCACGGTGGTGATTTATTTTTGTAGAAATTACTAGTCTCTCATGCTACACTTATATTATTTTGAGAGTCTTTTAGAACAGCATGGTATTTGCTATGGTTATAAAATTGGTCCTAGAATGGTAGGCATCCAAGTTGGGTATAATAAAAACTATCATAGGAAGTGAATTGGATGCTATGATCAATTTGATACTTGATAATTGTTTTGAGATATGGAGGTAGTGATATTAAAGTCATGCTAGTTGGGTGATTATGAATTTAAAGAATGCTTGTGTTGAAGTTAGCAAGTCCCGTAGCATGCACGTATGGTTAAAGTTGTGTAACAAATTTGAAACATGAAGTGTAACTGGCGTGTGCATCCTTATGAGTGGCGGTCGGGGACGAGCGATGGTCTTTTCCTACCAATCTATCCCCCTAGGAGCATGCGCGTAGTACTTGGTTTTTGATGACTTCTAAATTTTTGCAATAAGCATATGAGTTCTTTTGACTAATGTTGAGTCCATGGATTATACGCACTTTTACCTTTCCGCCTTTGCTGGCCTCTTCGGTACCGTGCATTGCCCTTTCTCACTTTGAGAGTTGGTGCAAACTTCGCCGGTGCATCCAAACCCCGTGATACGATACGCTCTATCACACATAAACCTCCCTATATCTTCCTCAAAACAGCCACCATACCTACCTATTATGGCATTTTCATAGCCATTCCGAGATATATTGCCATGCAACTTTCCACCGTTCCGTTCATCATCATCATGACATACTTTACTTTTGTCATATTGCCATTGCATGATCATGTAGTTAACATCGTATTTGTCGCAAAGCCACCATGCATTATTTTTCATACATGTCACTCTTGATTCATTGCACCATCCCGGTACACCACCGGAGGCATTCATATAGAGTCATATCTTGTTCTAGTTTCGAGTTGTAATTCTTATGTTGTAATCAATAGAAGTGTGATGATCATCATTATTAGAACATTGCCCAAAGAAAAAAAAGAAAAAAAGAAAGGTCAAAAAAAGGCCCAAAAAAAGAAAAGGAAAAAAAGAAAAAAAAGAAAAGAAAAAAAAGGAAAATAAATAAAAAGGGCAATGTTACTATCTCTTTTTCCACACTTGTGCTTCAAAGTAGCACCTTGTTCTTCATGTAGTGAGTCTCATATATTGTGCTTCAAAGTAGCACCATGTTTTTCATATAGTGAGTCTCATAAGTTATCTTTTTCATACTAGTGGGAATTTTTCATTATAGAACTTGGCTTGTATATTCCTACGATGGGATTCCTCCAATGCCCTAGGTCTTCGTGAGCAAGCAAGTTGGATGCACACTCACTAGTTTTCTTTTGTTGAGCATTCATTTACAGCTCTAGTGCATCTGTTGCATGGCAATCCCTACTCCTCATGTTGACATCAATTGATGGGCATCTCCATAGCCCGTTGATTATCCTCGTCAATGTGAGACTTTCTCCTTTTTGTCTTCTCCACACAATCCCCATCATCATATTCTATTCCACCCATAGTGCTATATCCATGGCTCACGCTCATGTATTGCGTGAAGGTTGAAAAAGTTTGAGATTATTTAAGTATGAAACAATTTCTTGGCTTGTCATCGGGGGTATAGAAGTTGGGAACATCTTTGTGTGACGAAAATGAAGCATAGCCTAACTATATGATTTTGTAGGGATGGACTTTTTTTGCCATGTTATTTTGAGAAGACATGATTACTTTGATTAGTATGCTTGAAGTGTTACTATTTCTTTTATCAATATGAACTTTTATTTTGAATCATTTGGATCTGAACATTCATGCCACAATAAAGAAAATTATATTATGAATTATGCTAGGTAGCATTCCACATCAAAAGTTCTCTTTTTATCATTTACCTGCTCGAGGACGAGCAGGAATTAAGCTTGGGGATGCTTGATACGTCTCCAACGTATCTATAATTTTTGATTGTTCCATGCTATTATATTACCCCTTTTGGATGTTTATGGGATTTATTTTACACACTTATATCATTTTTGGGACTAACCTACCAACCGGAGGCCCAGCCCATATTGCTGTTTTTTTGCCTATTTCAGTATTTCGAAGAAAAGGAATATCAAACGGAGTCCAAACGGAATGAAACCTTCGGGAGCGTGATTTTTGGAACGAACGTGATCCAGAGGACTTGGAGTGCAAGCCAAGAAGCTGTTGAGGCTCCCACGAGATAGGAGGGCGCGCCCCCCTGTCTCGTGGGCCCCTCGAGCGGCCACCGACGTACTTCTTCCTCCTATATATACCTACGTACCCCGAAAACATCCAGGAGCAGGACGAAACACAATTTCCACCACTGTAACCTTCTGTATCCGCGAGATCTCATCTTGGAGCCTTCGCCGGCACTCTGCCGGAGGGGGAATCGACCATGGAGGGCTTCTACATCAACATCCTTGCCCCTCCGATGAGTTGTGAGTAGTTTGCCACAGACCTACGGGTCCATAGTTATTAGCTAGATGGCTTCTTCTCTCTTTTTGGATCTCAATACAATGTTCTCCCCCTCTCTTGTGGAGATCTATTCGATGTAAACTCTTTTTGCGGTGTGTTTGTCGAGATCTGATGAATTGTGGGTTTATGATAAAGTTTATCTATGAATATTATTTGAATCTTCTCTGAATTGTTTTATGTATGATTGAGTTATCTTTGCAAGTCTCTTCGAATTATCAGTTTGGTTTGGCCTACTAGATTGATCTTTCTTGCCATGGGAGAAGTGCTTAGCTTTGGGTTCAATCTTGCGGTGTCCTTACCCAGTGACAGAAAGGGTTGCAAGGCACGTATTGTATTTTTGCCATCGAGGATAACAAGATGGGGTTTATATCATATTGCTTGAGTTTATCCCTCTACATCATGTCATCTTGCTTGATGTGTTACTCTGTTCTTATGAACTTAATACTCTAGATGCAGGCAGGAGTCAGTCGATGTGTGGAGTAATAGTAGTAGATGCAGGCAGGAGTCGGTCTACTTGTTATGGATGTGATGCCTATATACATGATCATGCCTAGATAATCTCATAACTATGCGCTTTTCTATCAACTGCTCGACAGTAATTTGTTCACCCACCGTAATACTTATGCTATCTTGAGAGAAGCCACTAGTGAAACCTATGGCCCCCGGGTCTATCTCATATCATATTTGCTTTCAATCTACTTTTATTTGCATCTTTACTTTTTGCATCTATATTATAAAATACCAAAAATATATTTATCTTATCTTACTATCTTTATTAGATCTCACTTTCGCAAGTGGCCGTGAAGGGATTGACAACCCCTTTATTGTGTTGGTTGCGAGTTCTCAATTTGTTTGTGTAGGTGCGTGGGACTTTTGAGGAGCCTCCTACTGGATTGATACCTTGGTTCTCAAAAACTGAGGGAAATACTTACGCTACTATCGCTGCATCACCCTCTCCTCTTCGAGGAAAACCAACGCAAGCTCAAGACGTAGCAACCACCTGCATTGTGGCCACCTCGTGTGCCCCCCCTCCCCTGGACTCTATTTTCTTGCGCAATATTTTTTTGGTCGGTAAAAAATAATTATGTAATCTCTCGAAGGTTTTGACCACCGTACCACGACAAAATCCTCTATTTTTGTTTTGAGTTGTTTCTGCAGCAGATTTAGAGCAAGATGTCTTCTCAAGAGTTGGTCGGGGAGACGGGTATCTCACCGGACACCGGGCCCAAGAGCATACAGCGAAGCCGACCACCTCAGGCAATCAATGGAGGAAGAGATGGAGGCTGACTTGAAAAGGGTGGATGCCATGGAGGAGGATCAAGAAGTTACCTCTCATCTTCAAACTAGATTCATGCTGGAGGAACTTCAGAGCTCAGCAATACCAAAATCGGTCATCCTCCCAATGCTAAATTTCTCTCTTATGAAAATATGAAAAAGAGTGTTGCTTTTTCTCCCACAGCTATGAAACATCCATGGGTGAATGGAGATTTAGCCGTCATGGGTAAACTCCGCAAGGAAGTAATGGATCTTAAGCAGCAAATTAGTAAGCTCGAGGAAGAGAATCTCATCCTAAGAGGCATTATCGGCAAGAATATCACACCACTACCTCCGAAGAAAGAGACATAAATACCTGGATATGGGCACTCCCCTTGACAACTGCCAAGCTTGGGGGAGGTGCCCCGGTATCGTATCACCATCACACCTCTACTTTTATCATTTTTCTTAGTTCAATCATCTTGGTTATATCTTGATCAAGTAGAATAAAGTTTTGGTATGATCTAGCTTTGTGTTTTGTTTTGATCTCTATCTATGTAACCAAGTCCGTGAGTTATATATAATAAAGACTAATTCTGAGTTGAGGGCTTTGCCTTATTGCTATGATCTTGAGGGAATAAAAATAAGAGAATGAATAAAATAAAGAAAAAGATCATATATTGATCTTATGGAGAGTAATGACTTCACATATAAAGAGTATGATGAATAAAAGTTGTTGAGAGTTGACAAACATAGTTTTGGTCATTGTTGCAATTAATAGGAAGTGATAAAGAAAGAGAGGTTTTACATACAAATATATTGTCTTGGACATCTTTTGTGATTGTGAGCACTCATTAAAATATGACATGCTAAAAGGTTGATGTTGGACAAGGAAGACAACATAATAGGTTATGTTTTATTATATCCGAATATAAGTTATATTGTGATTGTCAGATTATGGGATCCGCAAACCCTTGAGAGGTTCAAACTCTGGGGTGCGTGCGGAGATCTCAACCTACCCATCCTGCCTACTCGTGAACCTCCTAAGCCTAGCGCGTCCAGCTCAAAGAGACAAAGAGACACAATAGATTTATCCTGGTTCGGGCCACCGTTGGTGTAATACCCTACTCCACCGTTTTGGTGGATTGCCTCGGAGGGCTGAGGATGAACTAGTACAGTGGATGAACAAGCCTCAGGAGGTGAGGTGTTCTTGAGCTGGTGTGGTGTATGCTAGCTCTACTCGTCTTGATCCCGCCCCCTTCTATGGTGGTGGCTAGTCCTATTTATAGTGGCCTTGGTCCTCTTCCCAAATATGAGTTGGAAGGGATCCCACAACGGCCGGATTTGAAAGGAGACAAGTAGTACAGTCTATCCTGACAAAAGTAGTCTTCGCCTGCGAAAAGCCTCTGGTCATGACGCTGCGGTGGGCTCGTCGATGACCTCTGTCCTGCCATCCTGGCGGTCTTGGTCTCGTTGCACCAGAATGTAAACCTTTGGCTGGTTCCTCGGGACTCCGCGCCCGTGGCTTGCCTCCTTTGCACCAAAGAGGAAACCTGCGCTCTGCGCCCGCATGGCCTTGGTCATCATGGCTCACGTCAGCTGAGCCTCGTGAGGTGCATTGCATAGAACCCTCCACCCCTCAGGAGCCAGCTTGAGGAGGCCGATTCCTTCGGGGGTCTTGGTGTTGTCCGCCTCGCGAGGGTCTTGTGTTGATGACAAGGCTGGGCCGTACCAGGCAGTTGATGGAGCCACGTGGTGGGCCGCAGGCAGGCATGGCTGGATACCCCCGAATTCAGGACGTCGACAGTCATGGATCCTCCAACATGTTGAGCTTGCCTTTCCCTCTCATGCAAGCCAAATTCTTTGCACCAAGTAGAGATACTACTTGTGCTTCCAAACACCCCTTAAACCAATTTTGCCATGAGAGTCCACCATACCTACCTATGGATTGAGTAAGATCCTTCAAGTAAGTTGTCATCGGTGCAAGCAATAAAAATTTCTCTCAAAATATGTATGATCTATTAGTGTGAAGAAAATAAGCTTTATACGAACTTGTGATATGGAAGAAATAAAAGCGATGGACTGCATAATAAAATTCTTTATCACAAGCGACAATATAAAGTGACGTTCTTTTGCATTAAGATTTTGTGCATCCAACCATAAAAGCGTATGACAACTTCTGCTTCCCTCTGCGTAGGGCCTATCTTTTACTTTACCTTCTACACTTATATAAGAGTCATGGTGATCTTCACCTTTCCTTTTTACACTTTTTCTTTTGGCAAGCACTATGTGTTGGAGAGATCCATACATACATACATACATATATATATATATATATATATATATATAGGACAAATGTTTCCTACAAGCAGTGGTAGTTACCAACACTTGCGTTTTGTATATTGTATGTAGTATCTATCAAAACCGAGAGTATGCACGTGTAGTATGTAGTATATAACAATGATTAGGTAGTATATATACTAATTTTTAGGTAGTATGTACCATGTTTTGAGTATGCTCTTTTTTACGTACAAATATGTACGTATTTCACAAATATAACAAAAACTATGGGCTCAAATGCAATTTTTTGATGTAACTTGCTTTGAAATATCTTAGATATAGTATATGAACATATTTAAAATAATAAAATAGTATATATAGTACCACATGGTAGTATATGAGATAGGTGGGGTAACTACCACCGGGTGGTATGTGAGATATGTTGACATCACCCTTGAGGTAAAAGATTGGGAGGTGAAACTATGAGCCCCTATCTTTCTCTGTGACCGGTTGAAACTTTGTACCCATAAGTATCGCGTGAGTGTTAGCAATTGTGAAAGACTAAATGATAGTTGAGTATGTGGACTTGCTGAAAAGCTCTTATATTGACTCTTTTTGATGTTATGATAAATTGCAATTGCTTCAATGGCTAAGATAATAGTTTGTTAGTTTTCAGTGAAGTTTCTGATTCATACTTTACCTTGTGAATGAATTGTTACTTTAGCATAAGAAATTATATCACAATATATGTTCCTGTTCTAAAGATAATCATGATGCCCTCATGTCCGTATTTTATTTTATCGACACCTCTATCTCTAAACATGTGGACATATTTTTCGATATCGGCTTTCGCTTGAGGACAAGTGAGGTCTAAGCTTGGGGAGTTGATACGTCCATTTAGCATCATGCTTTTATATTGATATTTATTGTATTATGGGCTGTTATTACACTTTATATCACAATACGTATGCCTATTCTCTCTTACTTTATAAGGTTTACATGAAGAGGGAGAATGCCGGCAGCTGGAATTCTAGACTGGAAAAGGAGCAAATATTAGAGACCTATTCTGCACAACTCCAAAAGTCCTGAAACTTCACGGAGAGTCGTTTTGGAATAAAAAAATATTGGGCGAAGAAAGCACCAGAGGGTGGCCACCTGCCATCCATAAGGGTGGAGGGCGCGCCCTCCGGTCTTGTGGCCCCCTGGCAGGCCCCCAACGCCCATCTTCTGCTATATGGTGTGTCTTGACCTGGAAAAAATCAGAAGGAAGCTTTCGGGAGAAGCGCCACCATCTCAAGGCGGAACCTGGGGAGAACCAATATAGAGCTCCAGCGGAGCTGTTCTGCCGGGGAAACATCCCTCCGAGAGGGGGAAATCGAATCCATCGTCATCACCAATAATCCTCTCATCGAGAGGGACTCAATCTACATCAACATCTTCACAACACCATCTCCTCTCAAACCCTAGTTCATCTCTTGTATCCGATATTTGTCTCAAAACCTCAGATTGGTACCTATGGGTTGCTAGTAGTGTTGATTACTCCTTGTAGTTAAAGCTAGTTGGTTTATTCAGTGGAAGATCATATGTTCAGATCCTTAATGATAATTAATACTCCTCTGATTATGAACATGAATATGCTTTGTGAGTAGTTACGTTTGTTCCTGAGGACACGGGAGAAGTCTTGTTTTAAGTAATCATGTGCATTTGGTATTCATTTGATATTTTGATGAGATGTATGTTGTCTTTCCTCTAGTGGTGTTATGTGAACGGCGAGTACATGATACTTCACCATGATTTGGACCTAGGAGAAGGCATTGGGAAGTAATAAGTAGATGATGGGTTGCTAGAGTGATAGAAGCTTAAACCCTAGTTTATGTGTTGCTTCGTAAGGGGCTGATTTGGATCCATATGTTTCATCCTATGGTTAGGTTTACCTTAATTCTTCTTTCATAGCTACGGATGCTTGCGAGAGGGGTTAATCATAAGTGGGAGGCTTGTCCAAGGAAGGGAAGCACCCAAGCACCGGTCCACCCACATATCAAATTATCAAAGTAACAAACGCGAATCATATGAGCATGATGAAAACTAACTTGAAAATAATTCCCATGTGCCCTCCGGAGCGTTTTGCTTTATATAAGAGTTCGTCCAGGCTTATCCTTTGCTACAAAAAGGATTGGGCCACCTTGTTGAACCTTGTTTACTCTTGTTAGTTGTTACCCATTACGAATTATCTCATCATACAACTATCTATCACCAATAATTTCAGTACTTGTAGAGAATACCTTGCTGAAAACCGCTTGTCATTTCCTTTTGCTCCTTGTTGGGTTCGACACTCTTACTTATCGAAAGGACTATGATAGATCCCCTATACTTGTGGGTCATCACAAGGCATACATAAAGTGTTCTAAAATCCATCCAACATAACTAAACCTCAAAGAGCAAGACTCAATTCATCACAAGATGGTAGAAAGGGACAAACACCATATGATCCAACTATAGTAGCAAAGCTCGTGGTACATCAAGATCGTGCCAAATCAAGAACACGACAGTGAGAGAGATATCAAACACATAGCTACTGGTACATACCCTCAGCCCCGAGGGTGAACTACTCCCTCCTCGTCATGGAGACCGCCAGGATGATGAAGATGGCCTCTGGTGATGGTTTCCCCCTCCGGCAGGGTGCCAGAACGGGCTTCCGATTGTTTTTACATGGCTATAGAGGCTTGCGGCGGCGAAACTTGCGATCTAGGTTTCTTTCTAGAGGTTTCTATATTTATAAGAATTTTTGGCGTCGGAAACAAGTCAAGGAGGTGCCCGAGGGGCCCACAAGCCCTCAGGGCGTGCCCCTGGCTTGTGGACTCCTCGGGACTCTTCAGGTCCAACTCCAGTGCTTCGGGGGTCTCTTTTGGTCCATAAACAATTTTCAACTCATTTGGACTCCGTTTGATATTCCTTTTCTGTGAAACTCAAAAAGAAGGAAAAAAACAGAAACTGGCACTGGGCTCTAGATTAATAGGTTAGTTCCAAAAACAATATAAATAGCATATTAATGCATATAATACATCCAAAATAGATAATATAATAGCACGGAACAATCAAAAATTATAGATACGTTGGAGATGTATTAGGGCTACTGGGTCAGGATTTATGTTCGATTATAAAAACCAATCACAAACCTGCATATTGGTCGACAGAAGATGGGCGATTCCCTCAAGTCTAGTTCGGGCGGCTCCGAGGTAGGCATCCACCAAACTAAGTGCATTGAACTCCTGTTCAGAAAATACTGGATGACGCAGTGACTCCTTCCGCTGATCACACTTTCGACTTCGGAATTGGTAACCGAGACATCCCCAGGATCCTCTGGAGGCTGGCCTGCAGCAGGAGCCTCTGCATTGACCCTAGCCCGTGCTAAAGATCTCAGTTCGGGATTACCCCCTGGCACCTCCTTGACGTCTTCAGACGGTGGCGGCGGTACACTTCTTCTGCAAGTCTCAGCAAAGATTATGAGTACTAGTAGCAGCAACAATAATGATCGAACTATAAGCTCAAATGTATCACCTTTTGGTCGGGGGTGCGGTTGGTGCAGCTCCTGTGGCTGCCATGCGCTTGGGAGCTCTACCATGGATTGGTGCCAACGCAGTCGGCGCCGCTCTCGTCGGTGTTCGGCGTGTGGTGCGGCAGCCCTTGGGAGTAGAAGTCGGCATACTCAGAATGGCGTGAGGCGAACACCCTTTTCGGGAAGAGGCCTTCTTGCTACTTACAGCAGAAGAGGGGAGGGTCCCAGAGTGATTGGCCAGAAGGGCCACCTAAGAGCCGTCAAGACTCTCCTGGTAAAAGACCCCGTCCTCAAAATCGATTGGCGTATGTGGATCATCATGGAAACCTAGGTCATCATCACGAGAATGGCTCTTTGGTTGTGGAGAGGGGCAGTTGATGGTCTCGACCCAACGCCTTCAATTCTGTTTGAAAAAATGGAAGATCCGATCAGTAGATACAAACGTAACGTCCGGACTATGAAAATGAAAGTCGAACTTACCCATTCAATGGGGTTATAGCTCGAATAGCCGTCCCTATTCCTTAGGTGGGCAAAGTGTTCTTCTTCTCCTTTGAAGAGATCGGCCAGTATGGCTGCCATTGCTGCCTGGTTGTCAGGTGATACGTCTTCAACGTATCTATAATCTTTGATCGTTCCATGCTATTATATTATCATTCTTGGATCTTATACAATCATTTTGTAATCATTTTGTAATCATTTTATATCATTTTTTGGTGCTAACCTATTGGCATAGTGCCAAGTGCTAGTTGTTGTTTTCTGCTTGTTTCATACACCGCAGGAAATCAATACCAAATGGAGTCCAATCTCAGCGAAACTTTTTGTGGATTTTTTCTAGACCAGAAGACACATGTTGGGCCAAAGAAGTACCAGAGGGGTGCTCCGAGGGGAGCGCAACCCACCAGGGCGCGCCTGGGGGCCCAGGCACACCCAAGTGGGTTGTGCCCACCTCGGTGGCCTCCCACGCCGCCTCTTTGCTCTATAAATACCCCAATATTCTAGAAACCCTAGGGGAGTCGACGAAAATCAATTCCAACCGCCGCAAGTTCTAGAAACACCAGATACAATCTAAACACCATCATGGAGGGGTTCATCATCCTCATTGGTGCCTCTCCGATGATGCGTGAGTAGTTCATTGTAGACCTACGGGTCCGTAGTTAGTAGCTAGATGGCTTGCTCTCTCTCTCTCTCTCTCTCTCTCTCTCTCTCTCTCTTTCTCTCTCTCTCTCTCTCTCTTGATTCTCAATACAATGGTCTCTTGGATATCCATATGACGTAACTTTTTTGCGGTGTGTTTGTTGGGATCCGATGAACTTTGAGTTTACGATCAGGTCTATGTTTTTATCCATGAAAGTTATTTGAGTCTTCTTTGATCTATTATATGCATGATTGCTTATAGCCTCATATTTCTTCTCCGATATTTGGGTTTTGTTTGGCCAACTTGATCTATTTATCTTGCAATGGGAAGAGGTGCTTTGTGATGGGTTTGATCTTACGGTGCTTGATCCCAGTGACAGAAGGGGAACCGACACATATGTATCGTTGCTATTGAGGATAACAAGATGGGGTCTATTTCTACATAAATAGATCTTGTCTACATCAGGTCATCGTTCTTATTGCATTACTCCGTTTTTCCATGAACTTAATACACTAGATGCATGTTGGATATATAGCAGTCGATGTGTGGAGTAATAGTAGTAGATGCAGGCAGGAGTCGGTCTCCTAATCTTGGACGTGATGCCTATATAATGATCATTGCCTGGATATCGTCATGATTATTTGAAGTTCTATCAATTGCCCAACAGTAATTTGTTTTCCCACCGTTTGCTATTTTTCTCGAGAGAAGCCACTAGTGAAACCTAGGCCGCCGGATCTCTTCTTTAATATATTCGCCTGCGCGATCTTTTTTTATTTTATTTTATTTTCAGATCTATTAAACCAAAAATACAAAATACTTTACTGCACTTTATTTTATTTGCGGTCTATTTATCCAATCTATTACAACTTTCTCCCGTCCACTTGCCAATTTCTGGCGCCGTTACCCGAAAGGGGTTGACAACCCCTTTAACACGTCGGGTTGCGAGTATTTGTCATTTGTGTGCAGGAGCTGTTTACGTTGTGTTGCGTGGTTCTGCTACTGGTATCCTTGGTCTCATCACTGAGGGAAAAACCTATCGTCACTGTGCTGCATCATCCCTTCCTCTTTGGGGAAATACCGACATAATTCTAGCAGACATCATCAGGCCCCTTCCATTTGTAACGGGTCGCGTCGCTTGTCCCATTATAACGCCACAGGGGGTGCATCCTTTGTTGAAGAGGTTGTACGCATCGAGTAATGGTGGTGGCCATCACGTAAATGATGGTTAACTTACTGTGAGCTAGCAGCCTCACCTTAGCGGTCAAACGCTGTACTTCGGCACTCTCCTCTTCAGAGGGGTTTTTTGGCGACCAATTAAACCGCTTCTTTAAAGGAGCGTCTGAGTATTTGGATAGACCCCTCCGTGTCAGCTCGAATAGGGGGACGTCTTCAATATAAAGCCACTCCGAGGTCTACTCTTCGGAATCCTTCTTTGGGGTCCCAACAGGGTACCCCATCCTGGTTATGCGCCATACTTCGCCTCCGCCTACTCCAGAGATTCTCCCTTCCTAGGTACGGGGGACGAGGCAGAAATACTTTCTCCATAATTTGAAATGGGCCTCGCAACCCTGAAACATCTCGCAGAGGGCGACGAAGCCCGAGATATGCAGAATGGACCCAGGGGTGAGGTGATGGAGTTGGATCCCGTAGAACTCTAGCAAACCCCTTAGGAAAGGGTGAATGGGAAAGCCCAGACCTCATAAGAGGAAGGGCACAAAACATACCCTCTCTTCCTTGTGTGGAGTAAGGAAGTTCTCTACAAGGGCTTCGCCATTCACGAAAGTTAATCCGAGACGAGTGGATACGAGATCTAAAGCAGGAAGATATCCTTGCGTCTCGAGTCTGCTAAGTTGAAGATGGGAGACTGAGCAGCTTGCCTAGTCGGCCGGGAGATGGCCATAGGGGCATGAGGAGGAGTTTGGGGCGCTTGCCATTTTTTTCCAGAATTTTCTGGTATTTTGGCTTCTTGATTTGGGGATGGAATGGTCTACCCGTCACGCTCCTGGCATGTTTAATATGTGCTTCCCCATGTCCCATGAGGGGCGTTTTTGTAAATGATTACCAGACCGCCCACCTCCTTCTAGCGCACGAAAATCGAGGGGTGTCATTAACCCAGTGCGAAGAATTGGTGTTGTGGGCCCTATGACGCCTCGACGAACCGGGAAAGTAATCAGGACCGAGCTATGGTCAGCCGAACATGGAACGGGAGAAGAACTCGTCCCGCAAG